>NW_027282515.1:10000-55405 GCF_046629955.1 Centroberyx affinis | reverse complement strand
TATTAAGTCATCATCTAACTCCTGGGTTGTACAGCCAACCGAACCAGCAGGTTCAGTAGTAAAGAAGAGTTGGTATCAGTGGTGCTAGCAACAAGCTAGGGAGAACAATGTTGTATCGATCACATAACAGCAGTAAACTTTGCCGATATGTTGATATGTTGTCAATACAAAGGAAATTAAACTCAGCTAACTCAGCCAAGCCAAACTGACTTTCAACCCTTCTAGCAGTGCTATGTGAAGTAAACATTCTCAGACACGTTGTGTGTTCTTGAATGAAGATGCATTATGGGAAGCCAACCAAAAAAGGGAAACAGCTGTTACATCTTTCACTACAACGTACTGTAGATGTGAGCAAATAACTCAACCTGTTGAGTAAATTTGGTTGACAAGTTGTTGAGTGTGAGGATGAAGTTTTTTTTAAAGCAGAGTACAATATTCCAAGCATGATGGAGAGACACGTAGACTACAATTTGGATTGGCAGATGATGTCTGAGATACATGTCAGCATATTTCTATTTTTAGGCTAGTCATTTAAACGGTTTAATAGCTGTCATTTAAATGTCAATGAAATTGGTTGAAATTCATGTCCCTAAAGCGTCCCCATGCACAACTTCTACAAAGACCTACACACACACACACACACACACACACACACACACACAAAGCTAGAATAGATGGCAATGGTGTTTAGCAGTGCATTGATTCCTGTAAAAGCGTTTATTCTGTGTTAATAGGACTGTCTCGGAGACACTCTTTAGCCCCATCATCCATCTCTTCTCCCTCCATCCATCCTCCCCCACCCTCTCTATCCTTCTCCCCCTGTTTCTCTGGGTATTTCTCTACCTAACGACCCTTCTCTCCATCTTTTTCTTTTCTGCGTTTAACAATGCATGCTCTGCCTATCTTTTTACTCATTTAGGAGTGTTTTCGCTGAGCATATCGTCCATTTTGTCCAGCATACCATGTGCAATCCCTTTTTTAACTGCACATTTTTATTTCTCAACACTAATTCATGCTGCATATCTCCTTACATTTAAGGATCCACAGATATTCATACTGATATCGGAACTTTTTTAAAAGTAGGTATCAGTATCATGGAGTATCCCCTCCTCTAACATCCAATACCAAGTGTGTTATATGTCAGAAATCAAAGGAAGAAAACTTTTTGACACATAGAATCATATTTTATATTTCTGAAGGAGAAAAATAGATTATATCTCAATCATTTTTGTCCAATGTTTAGTCAGTCTATGCTGTTTTGTAGAAGTAATGGACTGGATCTGTATTTAGCATCAGGCAGTGCTTAAAGTTTAATAAACTGAATCTACATGGGTAGTGAAAAGTGTTATTGGTGCATTCCTATATATATTATATCTTTGAAAAGGTACAATATTTGTATGTATGTATTTTTGCTGATGTATGCCTCTGTCCTGCAGCGATGCTTCTGTCCTCTTCATGTGTCTTTTCCTCTATCTTTTTCCTGGTCTGCTCTATTTCCATCATTCCCCTCATCCATCCATCCTCTGAATCCGTATGCACATGGCAGATGCTTCCTGCCGTGCTTTCAAGATATAGTATGAATATCCTTTACTCATTTGTCATGACCTGGAGATTTTGGTACACACACACACACACACACACACACACACACACATACACAGCAGCTGTGGTAGGGTCCGAGGAAGGTGTAGGTTGTAATTTATCGTTAAGTGGACTCCATAAACCATTTCCCTACATCAGAATGCAACGGCTCAGCGACAGGGGAATATTTATCACAGATGCACACACGTGCACGCACGCACACAACACACACACACACAAACACCTCAACTCTGCTGAAAAGGCATTCTATTAAAACAAGGCAAGGTGCAGAGCTAGTCAGATCCGCAGCTATGAAGTCAGAGAGCAAATAAATTATGGAAATAGACTCTGACACACTCACACACACACACATACAAACACACACGCACACGTTTGATTTACTCTGGGCTGTTTCAAGTCTGCATTTTATGTAGGTGAGTTTTGTCATAATTCACAGAGGCAGGGGTGCTACTTTCACTCGTTTTTCCCCTTTATACTTTTTAGAATTTAAAGCACACACACACACACACACACACACACACAGGCATACACAGGCAGAGATGGCATTTTGCACGCTATTTGCATTTCTTCACTGAAACCTGGTGACAAGATGATATTTCAAATCCAGCCCGACACACTAAATATTTCCAACTGACAGGTATGAACAATAATCGGAAAAATAGACTAATCAAGTATCAAGCAAGTACTTTGCAGCTTGTTATCACAAAACTAACGTTTAAAACCCATTAGATTTCCTGAGTGGTTGGTCTCTCTGCTACCGCTGAGTGAGGAAAAGTGATTCTGACTAGAGTTCGCTCAAACTCCGCTGAATACTGATCCCCTGTCAACCTTTCTGAGTGGAGGATTGTGGATAAAAGCAAGTAATTTTCACTGCTCTTTAACTTTACATATAATCTAGTGGGATAACAGCACTAAAAAGACATTAGAAACATCTAGAAAAGCAAGATAACTGATGAGATGAAAAAGGCAATGAGACAGAAAAGAACAGACTTAAGTAGAGAGAAAAGTAAAACGCATTGAGAGAGCAAGTGTGTGTTGGTGTGCGTGCGTGCGTGCGTGCGTGCGTGTGTGTGTCTGTGTACCCGCTATCTGTAAAGAGGAATTCGAGGTGAGTCATGTAGACCTCCCACAGAGGAACGCTGTAGCGCTGAGCCAGAGACAGAGAGATTCTGTACACGCCGTCATCCAGTGTCCTAAACACACACACACACACACACACACACACACAGCAGAGAGGAGAGGAGAAAAATAATGATATATAAGAATTTATCACATTCAAGCAGACCAGCCTCTCACTTAAAAACAGTTCCACACCAATATAAAATGCATATGTGGTACAGAAAATGCATACGTCTCGATCCAAACAGAAGACGCCCCCACTGACTGCAGTGCAAACCTACTGCATGTATGATCACTTCCAGCAGACACAACAGAGTTTAGTCAGTATGGACCCGCAGGGGCATCTGTTTCATTTGACATGAATCAGCTGGCATTACTACTTTGTCAAGCTAGTTATCTACCCTGCTCCCTTGCAAAGCTTGTTTGAATAAAACTGCAAAATTGCTGGTGAGAAGATTGGAGGGCAGCTTTTAGAGTGAGACCCAGCAATTTCAAATCATAAATGTGCCTCTTGCATTCGGCAGGAATTTGTTATTGCTTTGTAAAAACAAGGATTTTACTGGTGATGCTTGTTTGGAAAAAAAAAAAGAATAAGTAAATAAAATTGCTGGTGAGGACACTGGATGCCACTTTGATTGCTCCTATTCTGCCTTGTAAAGCAATGATTTGGCCTGTTTGAAAATAAGCTGATGGTGAGGTCTTCAAGGGACTTTAAAGGAATACACCAAGTTTTGGGAGACTGGCCAGTTGGTCAACTTATATAAAAAAAAATATATATATTTTCAGGATAAAACCCCTTGAGATGTACCATCTTGTTTTCGAGGGGGTCCTGACAAAAGACAAAATAAAATATACACACATTACCCGTTAAGTGATGAGAATATAGAGACGCCAAAATCATCCATGTGTCCCTGGTAGATCATTCACTCCAGTGCTTCGTGCTAACTCTTTAGCATACACTATGTTGAATGATAGTGGGTGATAGTGGCGTTATCAGCCTTTTAGTAAAAATGAAATATCATTAACTACATAGCTGATGTAGCCAGGTTTATTTTTCAACTGTTTCAGGTGAGCAACCATGTATTCATCTGCTGTGTGATGATTGTCAGCTTCACACAGTCTCCTATCACCCACCACATTCACTTCTTATGTAAACAGGGTAAGTAGTCCCTAGTAGTTCAAAACAGCATGTTATTTTTATATCATAGTTGTGTCAATTTGACCCATCTACTACAGAAAGCTGCCAGACCCATTAAGATTACTTATCATTTATTTTCTCACTTTGAGATAATGCTAGTTGCCTACTATCACTCAATCTCCCAAAAACCCAACCCAATCTCCCAAAAACAATGGGTATTCTTGTAAGAGTGAGTCCCAGTCCCCTCCCCACTCACTCTGCCAGGCCGAGGATGGTCTCCTTCTTGTAGTCGGAGTCGGAGCTGAAGCGCTGGACGTCCACCCCTCGGCCCAGGCCCTGCAGCACCTGGGCCTGGGTGAAGTCTGTCAGACGCTCATTGTACACATGCAGCTGGCCTATCAGCTTCTCCAGCTCCTCTGGCCAATCCGAATGCGCCGACACGTGCTGTGTGACCAATCGAATCAGCTTCTTGGGGTCAGCCTATGAAAGGGGGATAATTAAGACATTTTTACACAAACAGCTTCTAAACACATTATTTTATGCCAACGGCCTCACAGGGTAAAAGGGTATGAAAATGACATTATGTTTAAAGCCAAATTCAGTAATCCTGAGAATGATATCCCGCCCGCTCCTCTAAATATCTTGTAAACAAGAAACTGGACTTGCAGAGCTCTGCCCCTTTGCCAATGGGGAATAAAAACACTGGCCACCAATTTGATGACTTAAGAACCTTTTGAATTCCTGCCAACTTACTGGCTTTAAAAGTGTGTTCTGCTGTTGAACAAAGCATTCTTATAAGAGTGGAACAAGTTTCCAAGCATTTGTCAGAAATTTGGCACACTGGAAATATATGCAACAAAATATCCACTATATACAGTGAGTTGTTATTTGACAGGCTCTCTCTCTCTCTTTGTCTTCCTTCTTTCCCTTATTTCCTTTTCAATTGCAATTCCTTCCTATGGAGGAGGTGTGCTGTGCGCACTGCACATCATTAAACTATGTCACATACTGTGTTTCGAACACACTCACCAGCATGGTATCTAAAACTTCACAAGTCTTCCACCTCTTTGCCATGACAAACTAATGAGGCCATTTTCAAAAATAGCTGTAATTTTCAAAAGGCGTCAGAGAAGCAAGGGGCAGACCAATCACCTTGGCCTTGCATCTATAATTTTGAATCTAGAAAGAAGTTGACTGCTGCACCTGAGTTCAATCATGCTATTCAACATCTGCAAAGTCTTTTCTCTAGAGGGTGAGAAAATATGGATAAATGTACCAGGAACCATAATTGCCACCGCGATTCTGGTGTGTGGGGAATTAGTCAGTGGATGTACATTTATGATTGAGAGTGTGACAAGTGCTGGGAGAGGTAGGCGGATGTTGTATCTCTCTCATCAACCCGGTTCTAATTAAATGAGTTTCTGTAGTTGGTTTTGGCATCTTATAGGCTGTCGCCCAGTACGATAAGATGGGTTATTTGTTGATCTGATTTGCATAAGGTAATTATGGTTGTTGGAAATGTGTGAGTTTGAAAATAGAGGTGTGTGTGTGTGCTTGTCTCTGTGTGTCTCTCTCTCAGTTCTCAGTGTGTGTGTGTGTGTGTGTGTGTGTGTGTGTGTCTTTAGATGTGGTCCCAGTGCCAGTCATGGTGACAGCTTCACAGTTCAAAAGCAGGACAAGAGGGAGATGGGGGAGGAGAAGAGGCAGAAGGGAGAGAAAAAGAAGAGTAGGGAGTATGGAGATAGAGGAGGGAAAGAAATAAGGTGATAGAAGAGTAGGGAAAGGTGAGTCAAAGGTGAGAACATTTAGAGGAGAGGAGGGGAGAGGAGAGGAGAGGAGAGGAGAGGAGAGGAGAGGAGAGGAGAGGAGAGGAGAGGAGAGGAGAGGAGAGGAGAGGAGAGGAGAGGAGAGGAGGGCATTTCTTAACGCCAGCACCATGTGACAGAAGAGGGAGAGTGACATGGAGGGAGAACAAAGCCAGAGAGAAAAAAGTCTGCTGGAACTGTGACGGACAGGCAGTTGTTTGAAGAACTTTTCTGAAATTAGGCTTTTATGATGAAACACTGGTTGCATTCTTTCTCTCTCTCTCTCTCACTGCCATTGGATATCTGGATTATATTCTGGATGTATTGCCGTTCCTGTCCTCCCTCTCCCCTTCTAACACTGTAAAACTTCCTTGCATCTCTCAAACTCTTTTCCCCTCCTCCATCGTTTCCAAGCCTTCCTGTGGCCTCTCTACAGCAAGACTTCCTTCTTACCCCAATTTTCCACGCACTAAGCACTCTCTAATTACTTCATTATTTTATTTGATGAGGTTCTATCTCAATAAGCCATTTCTTGTCTTTGATCAAAAAGAAGAATGCATAGACATAAGCTAAACTGTATGTAAAGTGTGATTTCAGGAGGTACGCTGTGATGTTGCAGAGCTGGGAGGAAGCCAGCTCTCTCCAACTCCCCCCTAGCTATTCCACTGCTGCCTCAGGCTCTATTTCTCTGCTCCACTCCTTCCTATGATGCTGCCTAAGAGGGAACAGTGTAAAAATAAAAGACTAGGTCTCAGTCTCAAATGTCTTCAACCACGCTCTGATTTTCATCCTTAATTCCTTATTTGTTGTATTCTGATCGCAACCACGCACACATCAAAAAGCCTTTTGCCTCTTTGCCTTCAGCTATATGTATGTTCCTAAGAGATCTGCCTGGTTAAAAGATAGATTGAAAATAAAATAAAGTTCTAGTAACTCTTTCTTCATCTCTTTATTCATGACATGAACATGGAATTGTACATTTGCACTTGATCTAGATGTCACGTCACTTTGTTTAATGTCTGTTACATTCTAGAGGTCATGTTATTCTGTACACATGTTGTCACCAGATCATCACACACACACACACACACGCACAGGCACATGCACACGCACACGCACACACACAATCTCTCAACCAAATCCATCTTATAAAGCTCTCCCTCTCCCTCTGTGCGGTAAGGATCATGTAGAGGTTACAGAGGAACAGACATGCCTGCCCTCTCCAGAGAGCGAGCTAGTAATGATCCTAATGAGTTGTATTTATACCATGCCTAACATTGAGCTATACAGTCAGTGGCCTCATTAGCACTAATTCTGCATACGGTGTATATGTGCACGTAATTGGGAGGAATGCAAGGGGGAAAGAAACTGAACACTGATTTTAAAAGGATAATCACTCCATAAACAGAGTCGACTGCACTGTGGGTCATAAAACACCATGAAGGGGACTGATCACAAGCAAGAAACATGGAGGCAAGAGGACAGCCAAGACTCAAGCAAGAGGAACACAACAGTAGCCCTGCACAGTCAACTAAATGCATCCAATTAAAGGGTTTAGGGACCACTTAGTATCAGCCGTTATACCCAATCAATTGCAACTGTTTGTTCAGAGTGCATGTTTGTCTGATAGAGCCCTTTCTGCGGCTACTGTGCTATACAGAACTCCCATGAGTAAAATATGGAGTTGCTAATGATTGTGGCACAAGGGTAAAATTTGTACAAGAAGAGGGAAGCCAAGCCATTGCATCCATGGTGCTTTTCTGTGAGTGGGAGGCCACTCAGTCCAACTCAATTATTCCAGTCAATTCAACAACAGGGAGCAAACTCAATGGGAAGCCACTTCCAAGGTCAGCTACCGAGACTGCCAGTTTGAATCCTGTCGGGGCCGCGAACGGAAAATATCTGCAGTGACCATAGGCAATGCAAAATATCACTAAATGTGAGCAAAGAAATACTGTTGGCTACAATACGAATGCAATTTCTACCTTGTGAGTCCTTTGGTGAACTTTGTGCTCTATCAATAAAGACTCTGAAGAACTTAACATTATATCCACAATGTTCAGATTGCCTTCAAATAGGAAAAAAAGTCAATATATTTCATATAGGTGATTTTCCAATGCAGTGCCTCCATCTGAGTTATTGAAGTGAAGGTAAAATATCTCTAACATTGCTCTGTGGACTTTTATTACAGAGCAAATTGTTGTAATGAGATAGCCAAAGAGTTAAGCAGTTTTTCTGCATGATATAGTGCACAATGCACATGTTTTCCAAGGTCATATACTGAGTGTGTTTATATAATTGTGCATGTTTTAAAAGTGTGCGTGTGTGTGTGTTTGTGCCTATGTGTGTGTGTGCCTGTGTGCGTGTGTGTATGTGTGCCTGTGTGTATTTCGCGTGTGAGTGATCAATATCCCTCTCAGTGAGAGAATGGTGGCTGCAGGCGAAGATAAATGGTTGACTGAAAATCTCAATCTCTTTACTCAGCACACTGCTGTACAATGGCTGCACATTCACATCTACAATTATGCTAAACACAAGCATGCATGCATGCGTGCACATAGACATGCACACACACACACACACACACACAATGAAGAAAAAACTCACATTAAAACACCAACAAGCACAGGTAAACCGACATTAACACTTAAATAAACACAAGCTCACAGGCTATTGTACAATATTGTGCAAACACCAGCAGCAGAACAATTATGCTAAGCAGTGCCTCTCTTTTGCAAACGAGCACTTTAGTCGACATAATGAAAACTTCCAGCGTGAGCGCGCGGGAATCGGCTCATTATGCCTTGGGGAATAATGGAAACCCAGCCTCCGTGTCATTGAGCCTTGTGCTGCTCGTCATGCCTGGGAGCCATAATCGGATGGGAAAGTAACAGTTAAAGACCTTGAAAGTCAATAGTGGGTGATAGAAACTACAAGAACCAGAGAGCTAGATTTTGTAGGCTTCTGCACCTAGTAATACATGACAACTTAGACTGGAATAAAAAAAAAAATTACAATTAAGTGGACCAATAATTTAACATGGAACACAAATGGCTTCAGAACTCCCTTGATTAAACAGGCTACAACAATAATAGTTAGTGCAAAATGCCCAGCAAGCAAAGTTCATGGTGAATGCCCAGAGACATTAGAGTCACTCTGGCACCGCGTGTGCCCCCACTGGCCAAGGATTGAATCATACCAGATCCTGCTACCCTCTATCCTTTTAAAAGAGTACAACGTGGGCTCAGGTGAATGTTTTGGGAAGACATTTAAGGGTGTTAGGTGATACGTGAATCATCAATATGTAGTTGTCAAATTAATTGTGACACCTTGTTATAATTACCATAAACAAATGAGACCAGGTGCTGGTGCTGGCGTTTCTCAAAGTCAAGACCACATTTCCAATAAGCACCTTGTAGCACCTGTGGCACCTTGCTTGGAGCAGCTCTTCCTGTTTTGTGCCATGAAGCAATATTGCAGATTTCCCGTGAAATCCGATCCAGTGGTATTATTATAAATAAAAAGTGTAGAGGCCGGTAATGGCTGCCAATCGACTCCGTGATGGTCTTGTTAGTTTATGGTCACTATACTAACGTCTCAAAATCAATGTAGTAATGATTTATTGATGCTAAAATGCTACAGTAGCACCTTTAAAGTGAGAAGTGACTTAATTTATCAACTAAATTTTCAATGCTCTCTTTTCAGGCAGCTTCAGTTCCGAAATCTCTGTCTGTATTGTGAGGAAGCAGACTCTGGTGGCTTTAAAAACACATCACACACTTTGAGTAAACCCTCGGAGAGGCCTGCTCCTGTTTGCCACTGAATGACTTTGGTGTCTTGAGTGTTTGGTGTCTTATTGCTTGGGTATGAAATTATGTGATAGTGACAAGAGAATTGAAACAGCGTGAGAGTCATTGAGACAGTGTTGCTGTTCTTCAAGTGGAGAGCGGGAAACACTTGCAGACAGCTCGACAAGACATACCCCCCCCTCTCTATCACACACACACACACACCACTTGTCACGCAAAAATGGATCAAACACAGGAACATATTAACCTGCGATTACACACACACACACACACACACACACACATACACACCACTACATATAAAAGCAGACACAAATACGACACAAATGCGTATACACATACATAAGCATACATGCAAACACGCACTTGGATATGGAACATGTTGTTATGCTCTTAAGAACGGGTGGAAAACATCTTGTCCTAAGCTCATTTGCAATGCAAAGCACGCACGTGCTAGAAATGGAGATGGTGAAACACACACACACACACTCACACACACAGCCTGTCATACATATCTGAAATTAAATATCACACGCTGTACAATGTGTGCCCTTAGAAGATAAGAGAAAGCGAGAGAGCTAAAGAAAGCACAAGAGAAATATATAAAGTATGCACAGTCAAGATAGTATTGTGGATAGAGAGGCCCAAGATTGTACAGACGAGAGGGAGACAGGCCTATGGAAAAAAAGAGGGAACACATAAACAGAGTGGAGAGCTAGAGGGAGGGAGAAGATGATAGCAGAGAGAGCAAAATAAAATGGATAGAAAGAAAGCAACATGGAGGGAGAAAGAAAAAAACAGAGTTATAGGGGGAGAGAGAGAGAACTTTCATGCCAATAAAGCAATTTATTAAACTAAACTCAATTGACAGACAAAAAAAAACTCAGGGGGAGGGGGAGAGAAAAAAATGAAGGAGATACTGAGAGAGCACATACTGGAGGAAGAGAGAGAAAAATAAAATCCAGAAGAAAGAAAAAAACAGAGGGCGAGAATGAACATACAGTAAACAGAGAGGGGGGGGGGGAGTGCAGAGAGGTTGAAAGGTTTTTTTTCACTCTTATTTCTATCAGTGTTTGAGTAAAAGCTGCCACTACCTCATCAATAAGAGTAGTGTGAAGGCAAGACCTGGAACACAACGATAACAAGCACTCAACTCTGGGGGGAAAAAAAAACAGGGAAGAAAATGAGAGATAAAAAAAAAAAGGAATGAGCCAAAAATGAAGGTCCAACTGCCAAAGTGTAGAGCAGAGGAGGAAAGAGTTGTATATATTTTAAGTTAATGGACTTGAACTTCACTTGAGGCAGGAGGATGAGGAATGATTATGGCCATTAGGATGCAGAGAGTGTGTGTGTTTGGACGGTGAGGGGAAGCACACATGAGCGTGTGAAGTTGTCCGTGCACCTGTGTTGTGTGAGTGCGTGCGCGGCGGGAGTGTGTTTGTGCGTTTGTGCGCAGTCCTGACCTTGAATGTCAGTGGGGACACACTTATCCACTTCTTTTGCTGTCTTTTTTCCCTCTTCCCTTTATTTCAGCAGTTTACCTCCCTCATTCCACCTGGGCTAAAACCCATGAGAGCCACAGTCCACTCAAGGAAAAGGTCAGAGCCATTTCTCTTCTCTCTCTCCCCCAATTTTCTTCACTCCCCCCCCCACCCCAACACCATTCTTTCACCACCACTAGCCTCCTCTCTCTTGTTCTTTCTCTCCTCCCCTCCCTCCTTCCCTCGTCTATTATACTCTCCTGTTTTTCTCTCCCACTCTCTGACTTTCTCTGTTTCTGAGGAAGAAAAGAACATTATGGGACTATTACAGCCTGTTTTCACTTTTCTCCCGATGGCAAAATTGCATATATCACATGGCGGTGTGCCACCAAGTCCAGCACATGAATTCAATTTGCACTGTGAGTTTGAGCATCATCAGATTTCATATAGTGCATGGAGTCAAAGACTGAGGGTTTTTTTTGTCAACCAATTATGCAAAACACCTGGCTGCTATGCTCAAGACAGTTGGAAAAAAAACATGTGCAACAGCGCAGAGTATGGGACTTAAGGTATAATAAGTGGGTCACCATTCTGATTTGTTAAGGTGTAACAACTTTGTTAATTATCACACCGCTGGGGCAGGAAAAATGGGCACATTTGAGTATGTGTATACTATGTGTATACCCCCCTCCCACACACACACACACACACACACACACACACACACACATATACACGCTCGAGGTTGCATCCTAACCTGGTAGAGGGTGTGGGTCTTGTCCTTGAAGCAGGGGGCAAGGCGGCTGTAGATCTGCAGGGAGTAATAGTAGGCAGCCAGCTGGAGGGACAAGGCAGAGTGGCTCTGCTTCTCAAAACACCTGTTGGCGTCCAACACCTGAGAGAGAGAGGGAGAGAGAGCATTTGTGGGCAGCACTTTGAGAAATGCGCTTGAAGGCATGCTTTGTGTTGTGTCGTTCAGTAAAATTATGCCGATGCCTATTAAGTGCTTCTTTGATTTGAGTTTGGCACACTGATGGAGTAAAGGAACCGTCTACCATAATAACTCATCTAGAGAGGTGAGGGATCTATAGAAAATATGGATTCACTTAGCCATTAGCCAGGAGCTCAGATGCTTTGGACACTGTAATACCTTACACTTCCATTCGCAGGAGAACCAAAGTCTATGTATTTGTGTATGTGTGTGTGTGTGTGTGTGTGTGGGTGTGTGTGTGTGCGTGTGTGGTTGTGTGTGTGATCAAGCTGGCCTTTCATTTAATTTGCTACCCTGACGTGTCCTGTTTGTGTGTGTGTGTGTGTGTGTGTGTGTGTGTGTGTGTGTGTGTCCACCTACCTGAGGCAGGGCCAGTAAGTAGGACAGAGCCAGCGTCATGTCCCTGGGAAACGCATCGTTGGCCAGCTGCAGCAACACTGGAAAGGATGGAGGGATGGAGAGAGGGAGAGAAAGAGAGAGAGGACTAAAACTAAAGCACTCAGGATTAACAACCAACCCTTCCTTCCTGGACGAGTCTCATCCCACGTTTGTTGAATACAGACAACAGTGCCTGTCAGAATACACCTCTCTCACTGGGCCAGACAAAAGAGAGGCAAGGTAAAAATAGAGGGTGATGAGAGAAGAGAGGGAGGGACAAAGTCAAGAAGCGTCATTAAAAATCCCTCCTGCGTCCCAGGATTCTGTCCATCTGCTCACCAGGCTATTGTGCGTGTCTGTGTGCGTGTGTTCGCATGCGGTATGTAAGTGTGCACACAACTGTGCGTGTGTGTGTGCGCGCACATGTGTGGTTTCTTGCACAGAAAGCATTCATTATTCAAAGTGGGAGTATATACCCACTTCTAATAAGAGCACTCTGGATGAGTGCAAACTTCATCTAAGTGCACTTCAAAGTTGAAACCTCTGTTGAATGCCAAATCAGTCTACACATATCTATCATCAGCAAAGACAGGCAAGAGAGTTTGATTACAAGAATCCCAAATTAGATGTCTTTAATTGGTCGTAGCTCATCAGTTTGAATCAATGATCTGGCAGTGCTCGTCATGCCGACTGGGCTCAACGAGAGCCTGGCAATATCTGCTGCCCAACAAAAGATTTCCCTGGGCAACCCACAGTTCCAGTGCCTCCAAGGCTGATGGGATTTGGAGTCTAATCAGAGCCTGGGGCTCGGGGTTGGACTCCAATCCATAACCACTAGCCTGGAGGCCAAACAAATAAACACACTGACGCATACATGTATGCACACACACATGTGCTTACTTTATATAGACCTATATAAGCAATACCACAAATATTTACTTGATTAACACCAACCACCACAAGCACACAAACAGACAGGCACACTCACTCGCTCACTCGTTCGCTCACTCGCTCACACACACACTGAGGAAAGAGTGGGAGAGAGAGCAGAGAGAGCCAGAGTCAGGCAGAATCACTTTGTAGTCCCAGACCCAAGAAGAACAAAAGCCTCTGTTGGTGATAAGAGCCTGAGACAAAGTGGAACAGACAGAGAAAACTAGAGCATGGACACTGGGAGCGAGACAGGGGTGGGGGCAGAAAAAGATAGAGGCAAAGAGAGAGAGAGAGAGAGATACATACTGTAGAAAGAAATACACATTAACACACACACACACATATGCATACACTCACACACACGCACACAGGGTGCATGAGAAATGTAATTCACAAACAGGCCAACAGCGCATATGCTCGGAGGTTGAATGTGTGTGTGTGTGTGTGTGTGTGTGTAGGTAGGGGTGGAGTGATGCACCAGTTTAAAGAGGTATAACAGCTCTCTTAAGCAGAACCCCCGCCCTCCTCCTTTTCTCACCCTCCTCCTTTTCCTCTGCCCACCCTCCCACTCCCCCCCACCCCCACCCCTCCTACCCCCCGGGTTTCAATGAGCTACACCTCAGAATGAGCTGATTACACGCCTCTCTAAAGCTACTGATACCATCAGCACAGGAATTACCAGAGGGGTAAACACACACACACACACTCAGAGTAGATAACCCTGCTTTAAAAGCGTACAGTATTTCTGCGTGTGTGAGAGAGAGAGAAAAACGGAGCGAGAGCGATAAAGAGAGACTACACGTATATGAGTGGATGCATGAGTGTTGTGTGTGTGTTTGTGTATGCGAGTGTGTGCCTGTGCCTGTGTGTGTATGTGTGTGCGTCCACACACTCCTGTTCCTGTGTCAGCTAAATCAGGGACATTGTTAGCAGGATGGGGTGACAATGACTTATTACTGTTTCACCTGTGCAGGCATGTGAAAAACAACTGATTACAGCCTGGTCAACATGCGACCAATGGCAGCGCACCATGCTCTGGGTGTGTGTGTGTGTGTGTGTGTGTGTGTGTGAGTGTGTTTGTATGGTTCAGAGTTGGGTGTGTGTGTGTTTGCATGCATGTATGTGTGTGTCTCTCTCTCTGCTTCTCCGTACCTACTTACGCACCTTACTCAGCTCAATCCCATTGAGTCGCTTTCCACTTGTGTCATCATTAATTACCTCCAGCTTATCTGGGCCAGGTGAAAAATCGATATATTTATTTTCTTAAAGGCCATCTCCGAGTCTGTTTTTGAGGACAGCCGGCGTGGCGGGCCGATACGGGAGTCATTAATCGAAGGTTGTTATCGGACGCGAGGCCGTCCACGCCGCCTTTTCTCTTTCCCAACACGTCGCACTCCGCGGCAGCTCCGAAGGGAAGGTGACTTTTAAGAACAGAGATATTCATTTGAATGGCAGCGACAGAGAGAGAGAGAGACAAAGAGGGAGGGGGTGAGGGAGGGAAAAGCTTGGTTTTGGTGGACTGCGTGAGTATGTGAATGCGTTTAAGTGTGTGTGTTTGTTTGTGAGAGATGTGTGCATGCGTATCTATGCGTATGCATTCCGCGGCCAAAGTGTGTGCACTCCATCTGCATCTAGAATGTCCAGCATATGTGTGTGTGTGTGTGTGTTCTTTATTTTTGTAGTGGCATTGATTCTGGCGAGCCGGTGTGATCCATCACACGGCGTTGGCCTTGATGTTTTGACTTGCTGCTATCTCTCTGGTATCGCCACGGTGACGCGTCGTTATTTACTGTTGCCGTGGGATGCGTGGGTATACATTAATTAATCAATATGAGGCTATTCTTCTCATCGTGTCCCCTAGTCCACCACGCATGGGCTCCCCCCCCCCACTAGATTGATGAGGAGAGGAGAGGGCAGGGTGAGGAGGGGAGGGGGGCAAACCACACTGCGCTCTCTGCAAATACCACAGCTTCCCAGAGATGGAGCACTGCGGGACAGTTCAAGTTAAACAATACTCACTCATCTCAAACCGCTTTTGTGAAATAACTAAAAAGAAAAAGCACTTAAGAAAGTTCAGGAAAAACTCCCCAGCAAGCATTTGATGGAGGGCGATGTGCAGGACGCGGCCAAGTCCTACCTTGACGTGCAGGTTGTTTAACGTCTCAGACTGTTAAAAACCACACACTGTACTTACTGCATCTGTGTTAGTATGTGTGTGTCCATGCACATGTGTGTGTGTGTGTATGCATGTGTACCCTCTGTAGCAGGAAACAGGGTCTTTCCTTCGGTTGTGGTCTCGGCCAGTTTGCCGGTCCGCAGCAAAACCTCGGCAAAGTTTTCCTGAGGCACATCGTTGTAGGACAAATACACGTCTTGACTCTGACAGAGGAGAGAGAGGGGAAACCGATAAAGAAAGACATGATAAGAGTTAGTGAATCATAAAACGAATACCCACCTTCACTCCGAGGGAACCTCCGCAGAAAGGGAGAGCAGATCAGAAAACGACAAAGGGAGACGTGATTAAGGCGACTCGGTGTCTTAATTCCCAGGGAGTCAGACGGATGAGAGATGGAGTAAACAAATGAACTTCACAGCCAAATAAAGTGTTTGAACACGGGGCCTTTTGATAATTCATTTATAGGATTCACATACACCAAGTTATTTCTCAAGTGTCAGTGAGGTGAACAATGGAGTTTGTTTTTCTTGCTGGCCTTGGCGCTATCCTTCTTTTCGCACAGAATGTTCCCTGTCTATCTTCCCCACTCGCCCTCTCTCCATCTTTCTGTCTTGTTGCATTTGTCTCTCCTTCTCTCTCAATCGGCCTCTCGTCGCTCCCTTCCTTCATTGAAACTGTTGAGGTAAAAAACAAAAAAACAAAAAAAAACAATCCCATTGATCAACTGGATGGACGTGGGGAGCCATTATTGATAGACGGATGATGGAAGATAGATGGACGTTGGAGATGGAGCGGAGGAAGGGATTTGGAGAGGCCTATTAAAATGTCATGAGAAGAGATGTATCGGCCTTCTCTGTTTCCCCTCACGTCCACTCTTTAAGCTATCCACATGATTTGTGTCTCAGAGTAAAAAGCCCAGTCATAGCCCAGGGCGACCACTTTCTAGGCATAAAGGTCAAACTACTCCTTTCCTCACTTTTATTCTTTTCCTCCTCCATAACTCCTTCTGTCGACATTCTTCTCCTCTTGATTTTTATGATATTCCTCACTCCCTCTCCATCTGCTATATACTCCTACTACCTCTGTGCTTAACTATTGTGTCATCTCTCCGCCCTGCTCTTTCCCTGCTCCTTCACCGTTATGTCATCACTTTAGTTTATCTCTTTCCATCTCCATTTATCCTCCTTTGCCTGTAGAGCACCGTTGATACTTCCAAATTGCTTCTGGCATTAAAATTACTCAGTTTGAAATCAATATTCATTTTGTCTCAATACTGGTTTTCAAGGCTTTTATGGGTCATAGCAAAAAATAAAAAATACATCTCTTCAAGTCATGAACACACTCAGGCAATTTTGCAGCAATTTAAGAAGGTACCCTGGGGTAACTAGGAGAAAAAAAGACAACCCCCCCCATTAGTCCAAAGCCACTCACCGGGTCTACATAGGGATCATCAAAAAGCTCCTGATAAAAGGGGCTACAGCCTTGCCGCTCCAGGTTGGAGTTCTCACACGCCCCTTCGTGACTGCTGGAGCCTGCGCCGTGACCCTGAGGAGCCATAAAAACGTCATTAAACATTCACAACATGCCCAGAGCACTGCCATCCCTCTCTGTCCCACAGCTCACATCCTCTTCGCTTTTCTCTTTCCTCAGAAAACTCGCCACCACAACCCCCCCCCCCCACCCACCCAACCGCTGCCAAGGCCAGAGACGCCATCCATCTCCGCCCCGGCGACCACCAAGCCAGTCCAGCCGCCGGCAAACCGGGAGATATTGAAATATTCAACAGGCTGGCCAATTAATTATGCAAGAGATGAGCTCTTGATTGGTTGTTTTTGGATGAAGCTTATGAAGTGTGTGTGCAAGTGTGTGTGTGTGATACGAGAACATAGGCAGACATGCAACTGTCTGCACACACACACACACACACACACACACACACACATACAGTATATATCCACTGTGGTCTAGGCGCCAGCAAACAAACACAAACATAAAAAGAATACATCGTTAGCATGGCTCCATGATTCTTGGCTGCTGATTTATGCCTCTTGGATTACTTCTGATGCATTCATAAACAAGCATATGAGATGGAGCACATATAAACACACCCAATCTGGTAATCAAAGCGTTCCTACCTGCTGTGGCCGGAGGTAGTTGAGTGATTCCTTCCACCAGCGGTGGTCACTGACTGCGGTCAGCACAGCCTTGGTGGTCAGGCCAGTAGTGGTCAGCACTTCCATGGTCTTAGCTGTGGTTCTGTGCAGTAAGTCCCCGGCCGCCCCCGCAGGGGAGCCCACAGTGGGAGCGCTGGCCTGAGGCCAAGCAGGTGAGAGCAGGGAAAGGATGGAGGAAAAAAATGGCAGCAATGTTATTTCAGTGTTTGGGGAGAGTATGTCAATCTGGCGACTCTAAAGTAGTAGGCATTGTAAAAGTCTCCCCACCCTGCATCTACTACTACTACAGCATCACAGCAAGCATGTTAAATGAAAGACTACAGTGTATTATAATGCCAGGCTAAAGGATGAATTGTAAACTGAAGACTCTTGACTAGCAGTGTTGTATTAGCTTTAGCTGTATTAGACATGGTTGTTTTTATTCAGTACTCTGGAGGAGCACCTCAGTAAGAGCTGGGCTCTGTGTGTTCATTGGTTCGATCATTAATTTGTGTGTAGGGCTTTTTGCAATGCACACTGTTTAGGGGAATTACGGGCTGCACAGTTTAGGCAGCACAGAGCCCCAAGAGCCCAGCATAGGGGAAATACAGTGTGCGCTTGTAAACCAGGCAGTATGGTAGAAGTCAAACAAGCATGAGCCAGCTCTACATTGATGCCCAGTACATTCACATATCAGCATGCAGCTCAGTGATTTTCTAACTGTAGTGGCTAAGTGAATGCATGCAATTATAATGTTGTTCAGCGACTCCCGATTTTAAAGTCAACATAGTTTCACTCACTCCTCACAATCATGTTCCTCACAATCATGTATACCCCCACCTCATCCCTCCACCCGAAAACCTAGAAAGCGCTAGTACACTTGTGTCTTAAAGCAAGCAGGATAATGCTAGATCAATGTGCAGCCATTCCAACAAAAAAGAAAGAGAAAAGGAACAATAAAGATACTGATTTTTACTCATAAAATGCAACGTTTCACTTCATTTTTGAAATTAAACAAAACAAAACAAAACAAAAAACATTAACAAAGTAATGGTGCATGTGAAATGTACTGCACTGTACTGTGAATTTCATTATTATTGTGTTTTTGAAAGTGCACCTACCATTTCCATGGTATGTTGGTTATTGGAGAATTGGAAAGGACTTTAAAACTACATTTAGAGGGCCAGTGGGCTGGGGCCAAATCGTTTAGTGCCTTTCATCAATACTTTATTCGGCAGGGGATTGGGGGTGTGGGGAATGAGAGGGACCCAAACACACATGCATGCAAAGACTTACACACACACCTACGCAAAAATACACCATTACAAACAATTTACACACTCACACATCCAGAGGGCACAAATATACACACACAAGGAGTGTGGATGTCGATACAACAATAAAATGACAACAGACAGTGTCAAACAACCAAGCATCCAGACACAAAGGGGTGCGGTGCAGGTCATGAAACATTAACACCCACTCATGGCATCATAAAGCTGGCGGTGCTGAAGGGGAGGAGAAGGGAGGCATAAATAAACCAAGGGAGCTGAGGAACCCTAACACTAGATTTACAGCTCATCAAATATGGAGCAATCGGAAAACACACACACAAAAGCGCAGACAGACCCACACACACACCCACAGAGAAAGGGTGGCATATGGACAACACATAACTACAATTCAGGCACGGAGCAGATGTACAGCACTTCCACATATAGGGAAGCATACACATACAGATGGACACACACACACAGATACACACACACACACACACACCTGGAGAGAGTCTGTCTCGTCAGCCTCTCGTCCACTCTGGGTAATAGCAGGCTCCATCTGATAGTTAACCGCCTGGTACAACACCTGGAGGAGACAAAGAGGGAGGGAGAGTGAAAAAACAGCAACAAAAACAATGGTACTTTTTTATTTTATTGTATTATACTAGCTGTAGTTTCAGCCAAGCAATCTAATTGGTCAAAGGCACTTTGCAACTGCGCTGATAATTCTCAAAATGCATAGCTGCGATTTTGTTGCTATACCAACTTGTGTCAATTTTCCTGCTTTCTCCTGTCTGCTTATTGTTATATCTGTATACAACATTGTTGGAAACCTTTTAGATTGTACAAATGCTTTGACAACCACTGTATAAAAGCCATAGTACCCTTCTTTTAGTGCTGCCAACTGTTCTGGGCTGCACTCCATTACATAGCAGTCATACCCATAATCACAGGGCAGCAAACCCTCTCAGGGATTATTGCTATAATAAACAATCTGCTTTTCCTGGTTGAAATTGGTAATACTTTTTACCCTTCATACACTTGAGCTGTAAGGTGTTTGGTGAAGATACTGGTACTTTTCAGTCTTGAGCTGAGAGGGTTGAAAGTTGAAAGGTGACAGGAGGTTGAAACAATGCTTGTTTACTGTGCTGCCTCAAAAAATATTTCTTGACTCAGAGCTTTGTGTTTTGGCCTCTTTATTTGTTACAAGTTTGGAGGTTACCGCAGTCATCGAGAGGTGAGAGGGAACCTGCACTAATACTTTATGCCTACAGTCCCAGCGTTCAGTCCTCTGCAGTACACAGGTAAAAGCTGAAAGGTGAAGGGTAACCTGGGTCTGCAGGTCACTGGAGGCAGCCAGTAGGCCATGGATGCTGTCGGGGGGACAGTGGGTGAGGGAGAAGGCTAACAGCTCTTGCCGGGCCTCCAGGTCTCCATAGCCCTCGCACTGGCCAAGCAGACTGGACACCTCCCAAGCTGGACTGTAACCTGAAAGGAAGAACACATGGAGGGAAATAAGGTGAGAAAGGAAGATGGGGTGAAGTGGGGTGAGCCAGGTAAAGAGAAACAGGATGACATGGGGGCAAATTAATGTGAAAATGAGAGTGGGAGATAAGAGTAATGAGATAAAAGAATGGATTGCAATTTGTTTCAGGAAGAAGAAAAAAAGGAAAACACTGCAAGAAGAGGCAGGAGATGAAATATAAGAGGGAACTGAAAAAAAAAAGTGTCAAACACACACAAGCTCTCTCTCACTCACTCTCTCTCTCTCTCTCTCTCTCCCTCTCTCTCTCACACACACACACACACAGATGCAGACAGAAAAAAACAATCACACAATACAGCTGAGCAAAAGTAGTTTTCAGTTCTATCAGTGTCCATCTCTACTAATCTACCCTGAATCCTATAAGCTAGAAGACCAAGGCCTACTGCAGCATCAGATAAAGTAGAAAAAGTGTCTGAACTGCGTACGTGCAGCAGACACATATATGAAACCTAAGAAATGGCAAAGCAAAAAAAATAGAGGATATAACGCTTAGAGATGATAATGTAACAATGTCTAACGCCTTCTAAAGCCTTGGGATATTAATGTGCATTAAAGTCTAAAACGCCTTTCGTCCTCAAAAGAAATATGCCACAATGCATCGTAATATACGTGCTACATTTGTTCCAGCTTCATCACAGTCAAAAACGAACACGCCACCCTGACTTTCCTCTTACAAATAGATTCAATTATTCCCGCTGTGTTCAAAGACAGAGAACACAAATGCTTATCTGATCTCACCTTCTTTTTCTCCCTGACACCTTTTTCACATCCACACCGTTTCCCATTATTCAGCACTGTGGAAGCGGCCTGTGGAATTCTCTTCTCTGTGATTTCTCTGTGCCCCAATATAAAATGTGGTCAAAATGTGAACATCTCAGTGACCATTCTGAACCCCTTTAGGGAAGTTGCGGAGATGCTGAGAGACTAGCTTTACAAAGAAGACATTTTGGATACGTGGTCGTAAAGCTTCCAGGAACAAGATTAAGTAGTCCAAAGGCAGTGATACTCGTATGTCCAAAAACATGGAAGAAAACCATTACAGTCAAGCCACCAAAGACACCCAGACCACACAATATTTTTTGGTGAGCTAGTGACTTAGCTTAATCAGCTTAATCATGTTTGAAGGAACCCAGTGACGGAAGTTACTAAATACTGTATTCTAGTGTCTTGCACTGGGATAGTACCATTCAAATCCTATGTTGTCCTATGTTGTTCTGGTTTCCTTACTTAAGTAACAAGTAACAGACGATATTCCATCTTTTTACATTATTTCCCTTCCCTGAGTAGATAGATCAGGATCCTCACCTCTCCTTATAAATATGGATGGGTCGACATATCAAAATTCAATATATTGCAATAAGAAAATGTGACAATACGTATCGTGGGGCAGAAAAATGAAAAACATAATTCTGTCATAGTTTGTTGTCATTGGCATTTATTTATTACACTGTATCGTGGTTGTATCGAATCGTGAACCCCATATGGCGTATGGCATCGTATGGTGAGAATATCGTCCCATCCCTACTTATGAAGTTGCATTACATATTACTGCAAGGCCTATCAATCAACTCAATCAGCCACGGTCATAATGCTGTAGCTACTGCACTGCTCACTCACAGAGAGCCAATGATGGGTTGACAAGGAGCTAATGTGGTAATACGGGGTGCCTGTCCTCAGATGTAGCATGCGGGGCAGGCTTCTGCTGAAATTTAAATGCCTTTGATAGATAATGACAGTGTTGAGGAAGCATTGCTGTCACACAGCGTTATCAGAGAGCCAAGTGAGGGGGAAAGGAGACAGGCAGCAGAGAGGGGAAGGATCTTCTGTTAGGGCTCTGTTAGCATTACAGCAATACTGCTAACTACCTGGGCTGTACATTGTGTCACTGTCGTCCAGTGTTAACTGCTCACCTGCAGCCATGAGGTCCTGACAGTGGATGTAGGAGGCTTTGAAGTCCAGACACTGGAGAGCTTGTTCTGCCAGCAGAGTCAGCACTTGTCCCTTCCGCATGGCCTCGTCATCTCCTTGAGACACACACACACACACACACAGACACAAACATATAAACAGGCATGCACCAACATGAAAAAGTGTGCAGTCTTCAAAAAACATTTTTTGATCTTGAGAAATGAGTGTCAACATGCCAAAGTCAACACACTGAACAACAAATCTCATAATCCTGCATATCACGTATAACATCTGTCTTAATAAATCTCATATTAAATCTCCATCTAAACACACTCACACACACACGCAGGCTCAAGGTTGCAACCTAAGGACATCTAAATGCATTAGCTGCACAGCAGACGGGGCCCGAGACTAAATATTAATCGGTGTCTATCATGAATGAGCTTATTGCCGTGTCTGTTAATCTCAAGGAAGGAAAATTAAATATAAAAAATACCATCCCGTCGCTCTCCCCAAATTGGAATAAATCTCAGTTTGACGTCTTAGTGTCGACGGGATTGGTATTGGTGTTAACATTCATGCGGTGGCCGAGGACGGCCTTTGATCTCTGCCCAAGCTCAATAAACAAAAAGGAGAAGATCGGGCGATCAAAAGCTGCATGGGTAGAAACGGGCCTTCTGAACAAACCTGTACATTAAAGATCAAAGTATGGGGGTGAGATGAAGAGATGGGATGGCACTGGACTGGAATGTGTGTGTGTGGTTGTGGGGGTGGGTGTGTGGGTGTGTGTGTGTGTGTGTGTGTGCAGAGTGAGTGACGGATAGAAATTGGGTGTTTACTGCGAAGGGGAAAGAGGTGTTGGTCAAATATTTTCAGGGTGACTGGTGAAAGCGTGTCTTCAAAAGCTGTCAGGACCTCAATATAGAAGAGGTGTGTGTGTGTGTGTGTGCGTGTGTCAGCACACCTGTATTCATCCTGTCTTGTTTTAGGCTGAACATTTTCATCAAAACACTCTTTTGGCCTTACATCAAGCAGACTAAATCAGACAACTTGGAAATCCAATTGAACACTTCACCTGTTCTTGACGGACCAATCAAAGGAAGTGATGAAAAGGTGAGATATGTCAGAAAAACAATGAAGAGAAAACACTGGAAGTGTCTGAAAGCTCAGACTATCACCCGAATCACATGAAAAGACAACAAACTCCTACTGACACTTACTGAATGACTACACCATGACCCTGATCCATTCCAAGTCAGCACAATTTGATTCCCATTTGGTGCCACGATAATTATTGATTCATGCAGACAAAAACAAATTTTGCCTTTCCCATAACAGTAAGACTCACTCTGATTTACGGAACATTTCTGTAGACAGAGGAAGGAACCGAACCCTTAGGGGTTTTTAACCGGTGTGCTGGTGATACCTCCATTAAATATTCACGACGGAGCCCTGGAGCTGTGCGCCCTTCAAAAGCTTCCCCCCTGCATTTATTTATTTAAAAATGTGTTTATTCCTCTTCTCATCTCCCTCTGCCTCTTTCTCTGAAACCACACAGAGCGAGCTGCCTGCTGACTGAATTTGAGCAGCACAGAAACAGAAAATGCCACAAGGCCGGTTAGCAGGTTTCCTTTAGCAAGTGACAGGCCTCAGAGAAAACAGCATCGAACAGTATAGCTTCTACAACTAAAGAGAAGGAGGACAGGGGAGAGAGAGGGGAGAGAGACATAGACATATAGGAAGAGAGAAAGAGAGACAGAACAGTCTAGCCCAAATTCTTAAAGAGAGGGGAAAGAGGAAACAAACACTGAGACAGGGAGACAGGGAGACAGAGAGAGAAGAGTCTTATGTCACATCGTGTCATATTGGAAGAAGAGAAAGAACAGGATGACATGTCACTGTTTGCCACAGCTTGTCAGTTTACAGCGGTGTCATGGGAAAGTGTGTGTGTGTGTGTGTGTATGTGGAGGAGGGGGTGTAGTTATTGACAACTACTTGTTATTAAAGTTTAATTTAGTGAGCCCAGTAACTTCCGGCACTGAAGTCTCTGAATCCTGTCTGTATAAGCTAACAGCAACATGAACTGACTATTATACTTCCATCTGATTATCGAAGCTAAGTTCAAAACTCTCTCTCCATTCATTTTGTGTCGGCGCAGACACGCCGCGACTCAAATGAGCACAGATGCGCTGCAAGAAAGAAGGAAAGCCAGACAGAGAGAAAGAACAGTCTAGCCTTGAGAGATCGATAGAGAACGAGGGACAGACAAAGAGAGAGAGAGAGACAAACAGAAATCTGTTTACCGAGAGCAGATGGAGAAGGTTTGTCAGTAGCTCTCCTGGCAAGATTTATCTGTGTGTAAGATGTTGCATAAACAGCCCAACTTACTTTAAATGTGTGTAGTTGTGCAGTACACTTAACAGTAACACAGCAAATGTTACAATATTTCACCTTTCCTTCTACATGCATGTGCAAGTCAAGTCCTTCCATAGGGGACACCAAGCGTTAGAGTTGAAAGTCTGCCTTAAGTCCAATTTCATGGTTAAATCATTGGCCCGAAGTAGTATCCCGTTTGTGTACTGTATTGCATGTGTCACACATAAACAATTCCCCCTCCTGCTGTCAGGTTACAGTCCTGCACCCGTAAGTGGTGTGGTTCAGTCAAACCCTTTCAAATATTTTCTACAAATGAAATACATGGGGTGGACACAATAAATGAGACAACACATGAAAAAGGACTTTAACTTTGAAGTAACTAAATCACAATTACAAAGGCAGCTGCACAGGCGAATCATATTAAGTTGAAAGCCAATTAGCAGCATCTGTCAGCTTTCAAAGGGGTCTGACCGATCGATACTTTTATCTGTGCATTTTCAAAGCAGCATGAGGCAATTAACAGAGTTTCAAAGAGGCCAAACACTCGCCGCCCGAATTCCAGGTGCAGCGGGCTCGAAAATCACAACATCATCTGCCAAATTGCATCGGCGAGGAGGAGCAGTGACTCTAAGTTGAAGCTCAACTGCAGGGGCAGACAGACACTTAACAGGATAGCTACTAAACACCACAAAACTATGGACTGAAAAGTTACCACAGAACTGAATCAACATCTCTGTGACACAGTCTCAACCATTGTACATCATGAGCTTCACAAAGCAGGTATTTATGATTGGGCTGCCTTTTGGAAATCATTTCTAACCTGTATCTAAGGCCAAGGCACAAAGTACATCCTGGTGTAAGGAGCGGACACAATGGCCCAGCGCTGAGCCCGACCCCGACTGTCAAAACTAAATGAAACTTGACGGCAGAAAAAAGGTTTAGAGAGCACACAGAGTAATTGTGTGTGGGGAATGAAATTTGCTCGCTCCTTCAGGATGTGTGTGCGCTCAACTATGGATTTCTGCTTGCGAGCTGCAATATTGTTCACAAAGACGAAGTTCCGTCGCTGGAAGTACCCACACATGCTGCGGTGCCATTTCCTTGTGTGGGCAGGCCTCTTGCTCACGTGCAAGTTGTCACTTAATCTTGTTAAGTTTTGTCTTGGAAATGCCATCATAGAAGATATAAGTTCCTTGGACACATATGTAACAAGCCAAAAACTCAAAAGACAAGAGGGTGTGAGTGTGTGTGTGTGTGTGTACCTGCTACTCGGAGAAGCGAGGCCAGATTCAGGAGTGTAGTGGACTGCTTGTAGGCCGTGGAACACTGGGTGATGCACTCTTCTATGAGAGACAGACGATCTGACTGCAGACGCACTGGGAGGGAGAGAAGGAGAGAGGGATAGGGGGAAGGGGGAAGGAGGGAGGGAGAGAATAGAGAAGTCATTTTTTGTTGTTAATCATTAAATTCTCCAGTCAGGAAATGACAGCTGAGGAGAGAGAGAGAGAGACACAGGTTGCAAATGATCTATGGAAATGATGGATGTGGTTGCTGTCATGACGTCAGGAAAATAACAAAATGCTCCACCAAACAAATACCACAACCTGAAGTTGATCATTCAATACCTTTAAAAACACAGAAATAGTGTCAACAGCTTCTCAACCAAGAGCTGGAGTTACCTCCTACCCTTTAAAAAGTACCACAATTTGTTTTAGGTTTGTGCTATCCATGCAGATCTGGAGTCTAAAAACTCAAGATCATGTGGGTTCATGGGTTTTTTCGTTTCTATACATTTTATTTTTATATACTTTCCCAGCACACACTTCTTAGACATTGCAGATTCATACACATTCTCCAAAAATCTGCAGTATGGGGATGCATTTTCAGACACTTTCTCATATTTTTTTTTTACTTCAAGACCTGAAAACTATCAAAATACTTTCCCCATATTTTTCAAAACTTGCATAGAAGATCTGAGAGAGAAATAGCATGTTTAGCGGCTCCCCAGGCCTCTTCGCTTTCTATGCACCCTGCTGAGGATCTTTAGGGCTTGGCATCACTTTGGGCGAGGGCTAGAGGGAATGTTGGTGAGGGCGGGGCCTATGAAGCGTCGCCTAAGGCACCGTGGGTTGGGAACCAGGAGATTACCTATGTTAAAATCCCCAGTTTATGCCTGTGTGTATCTGCGAGTGCATGAACTTAAGAGTAATAGGGATTTTGTGCTTGTGAGAGAGAGAAAAAATGTGTATGTGTGTGTGTATGTGTGCACGTGTGTCCTTGTGTCAGTACAAATAAACACTACGAAGGCACCCGAGGCAATACAGATCCGTGGAGCCAGTCTGGCCCTGAGCGGTGAAATGTGCATAAATCGCAAATACAAAACCCATACAACACAAAACACAGTTGGACCAATTGGTTGAGTGCACTCTCCAGTCCTCTGCACCTCTCTTTCATTCAGTCTGTCTGTCTCTCCATCTTCCATTGCTCTTTTTCTTCCCGTCTTCCTCACCTCTCTCCCTCTTTCACCCTCTCCCCTGTCCTCACTTTGTCGCGTATTCAAGAATAAGTGGGCAGTGAATAAATAATGGGAGGAGACAGCAGGGAGTTAGGAAAAAGAGGAATGAGCGTTAGAAGCAGAGGAGCAGGAGGGGACAAAGGATGAGGAATGGGAAAACAAACTAGATGAGAGAGAGAGGGGGAGCAGAGAGAAAAGAGGAGAGAGAGAGAGAGAGAGAGGGGGAGAGAGATAGAGATAGCAGTTTATGGCTTTCCCCGTCACGGCGGCTGAAGTTGGCAGCTTGGTTTGATGAGGGCAGAGGGAGAGAGCAGAGGCTTCAGGGGCGAACAACACCTCAGTTCAGAGGTGAGGCAACGAGGGGCCAAGCCGGTTCATCCTGGCACAGTTTCCTTTAACACAGTGCCATACCTGGAAACTGCCGCGGGGAGGGAACCGATATGGAGCCAGAAAAGAGAGAGAGAGAGAGAGAGAGGGGTGGAGGCGAATACTGATTGTTCAGGTGTACAGATGGAGCATAAACACACAGTGCAAAAGAGGTGTGTGTGTGAGTGTGTGAGAGAGAGAGAGAGAGAGAGAGAGAGAGAGAAGGAAAGAAAGAGCGAGAGAGGGGGGAATCAGACAAACATGCAGACAAAAGCGAGCCTTCCTCCCTTCCTCCACATTCTGCCACTTCACCCCAAGCTGTTACACCCACCAACAGGCGTGCAGACACTGAAAAACCGAATACAGAAACCTACAAACACACACACACACACACATGTACACATACACCAAACACTTCAATCCTAATTAGGCCATCAGGCAGATGTTGTTTGCTCAACAGTTGATCCATAAATAACCATATATTTTGATATAGTGGTGAGAAGTGACATATGGAGGGATGGGGGAATTGATGGCAGGGGATGGGAGGTTGGGAGGGGGGGGGGGGGGGGCATCCTGCGTTGACCTCAATCTGGGTTTGAATTGAAAACATTTGAAAAAATGACTCTTACAGCACCACTATATAAAATGGCAAACACAAGCGCACTAACACACCTGTGGGTCGTTCTTTTCTTCACCAGCTACACACACACTTACACACACATACACTCTCATTTCCTGTTACCTTGCAGTGGCAGGATGCTGACACTGAAGTCCTCCAGCTGGCAGAGGGCGCTGATGAGGTCCAGCTCCTCCTGGATGGCCGGAGGACAGTCTGTGATCAGCTGGAGACACGCCCTGACGCAGAAAACAACCAGGTCAGATAGGAACACACCACAACCAATCAGGTATGATGTTCTGTCACACAGGTAACCAATCAGATTAGCCCAGTGGTTCCCAAAATGGAACTTTGAGTTCAACTAAACACCGGCTGACTTTTTCTTCTAATGTGAACAAGTGAAAAATGAAAATAGAAGAAAGACAGGGAAAATAAATCCCCGGACAGGAAAGGTGAAATTAAAGGCCATTAAAGGCATTTTGTTTTTGTAAATTGAATGAAATCAGTGCGAACACGCTGCATCTGTGCGCTAGATGCCACGCCAAATGAATTGTGGCACTTAGAACAGGTGTGAAGGAGCAATAACAACCAGATTCAATCTAACAGAGTCGCATAAACACAGAAGATGGTTGTTCTCAAGCAGAAGCAACCGATATGAAACACAACCAATCCCAAATCATCTGATCGGATGGCCCAACATACTGAGTCTGAAGCAGTAACAGGAGTTTTACTGCTTTACTACTTTACTTTGCAAAGTTGTAACCACATTTTACTGTTAGTAAATGAGTGTGCTGTGAAGTTTCAACATCATGATCTGAACCGTGTTAAGAATACTCAAATGGATTTATTTACTAACATCTTCTTCCTGGCAAAACAAGTCTAGACTAATTTGACAGATCTACAAGAGGGGAGTTTTCTCTTAGAACACGATCCACACTCATTACCACTAATAGGATTATGTAGCACATCACTTAGCATATGTAGCAATACCCTGATGTGTGGGTGAGTGTGTGTGTGTGTGTGTGTGTGTGTGTGTGTGTGTGTGTGTGTGCGCGCACACAGGCGTGTGGCTGTTTAAAATGCAAGGATATTTTCTCATTTTATTTGCTTGGTTTTTCATCACACAATTATACAGCAAGGCGAAATGCTGCAGAGAGAGAGAGGAGAAGAAAAAAAAATGAATGATTAATTTATATAAAAAAAACATAAACCCCAGATAAAACAACAGCTTAGGATGGAGTTCTGACATCAGCATCATTTGGTTGGGTTAAGGAGAGAGGGAACATGTCCTTGAGATGTGTATTCAGCAGAGGAAATGAGCGCAATTGACCCATTGTTTTCTTTAACCTTCACACGAAGAGAATGGACAGACGACAGGAGGTGCCTCGGTTTCCCTATCAGCATAACGCAAACAATGCAAACTCCATTACAAGCAGTAACAGTGTACACTTGATACTGTCAACAAACTACTCTCCACACACTCGGCAAAACACTCCGCACACAGCTTCCCACTACCACGCGTCTGCCGTTCTCGCCAGGGGAGAGAGAGGTTTGTCCTGGCAAATGAGAGCGGGGAAAAGATAGTGGATGGGCGAACGAGAGACGGAAAGAGGGCATGTTGATTATGTACTCATGCTGTGAAGTGTGTGTGTGTGTGTGTGTGTGTGTGTGTGTGTGTGTGTGTGTGTGTGTGTATGTAGTGCCTTGGAAAAGATGATGGTGACAAATCCTATTTCAGTTTTAAGAGTGTACCATGTGCTTGGCAGCATTTACTGTACATTTTGCAGGTCCTCCTGTTATACACACACACACACACACACACACACACGTACAGCACAAGTGAATACCTGCATCACAGCCATGTGCCACATGTCACTGGAACCACATAGAAGAGACCTTTGCCCTCCCTCCCTCACTTTCGACCGAACAGAGCTGCGCACAAGCACACCAAGCAGCACTGTGCCGATGCAATCAACCTCTGTCTTTCTATCTCTCTCTTCATTTCCGCTTCATTTCCGCTCCAGCTCTCTCCCACTCATATGAGGCCTTGTGAGGTGAGCCTCCTCAAATACCAGGGAGACAACCGACAACAAAATGATTCATCCTTCTTGGTTTATTTCTGACTTTCCTTTTTCTTTCCCTTTACTGAAACATCTTTTGCTTTCTTGCCAGGGTGCCTGCAAGTTTCAGAAAGCAGAAATCTAGGACTTTTAAGGCCTATTTAATGCTACCTGGAACAGACTTTAAGACCATTTTAGCAACCAGAATAAAGAAACAAAATGCTAGTAAAAACTATTTCCAATTGAACATAGTTAATTAAATTTGTGAAAGTATAAGAGGGCAGTACAATAAAAAGGGACTCAGGGACTTGATATCCAACTGTGTTTACTAAAGCAAATGTAATAAAACATGTTTGACTTATTGTGTTAATCGTTTAAAAAATAGAACTCGTAACTGTATTTCAGACATTTAATACTTTTTAAGGCCTAAAATTTAGATAATTGAAATTTTTTTCAAACTATTTAAGGGCCTGCCAACACCCCACATGCCCTATCTCTATGCATCTCTCTTTTTCTGCATATATTTCTTTCTCTTTCTGAGCATCTCTCTCTCTCTCTATGTGGATGTGTCTCTCTTTTGTCTCTCTTGAGTGATGCTGTAGGACTAGTTCAGTAGTTCGAGGGGTTTCCCGTGTTATTTTCAGACAGTCTCTTTGTCCTTGACTAAACTCTTGCTTGGGGCCATTGGCCGCACCCATTCAGGACACGGGGAGGTGCAGCGTGTGCATCTGTCCGCGTGTGTGTGTGTGTGTGCGTGTCTCTACGGTATTTAGTACACAGGATAAAATGTGTGTCTGTGGAGCAGCTATTTTAATCTAAAGGACACAGACAACCAGTGTGCATGGGCTATTAATTTTCAGAGCGGCGGGCACACGTTCAAACACTACCTTCTGTCTCATATATTTCAAGTTCACACACACAACAAAAACATGCACACAGACACACACACATACACACACACACAGTGGGAGGGTTAGAATAGATGATGTTGTCCAAGTGTGTGGAGGGGGGCCTCTGTATTAGTTACTATAAATGAGTGACGACCCAATTACTGTCCCACTTCCCCACTAGGAGCAGACGGTAAGGTTAGACATCCGCCGACCCCCCCCCCCCCCCAACCGAGATCTGAAACCAGTAACGCACGTACAAACAGGCACCAGGTAAAGACTAGGTCTGCGCTACAGGAGATGAAATGCAAGGGACCGCAATTCATTTCATGCAAGCGCGCACACACACACACAGACACAGAGAAATAAATGGTGACCTTCCTATCACAACAATTAAGGTCAGCATCTCAGACAGCACACAAACACTTGCATACCTTTGTTTATAAATTACACTCATTCCCTTATCTCTAATCCTAATTTTAACCATCAGCACTACAAGGGTGGAAACAAGAGTGGGGACAGAATGGATAAGACACAAAAACTAGTCAGTTTTTTGGGATTGGGCAGACATAAAACTAATACATTAGCCTGGTTCCAGACTCCTGAATCACATCCCGCCCACTCTTCAGATTTTGTCGAGAGAGTCTGGTGTTGATCTAGTCAACAGCTTGTTCTAGCTCAGAGAAACAATCAAGCCAATCAACGCCTTTGCAGGCTGGACTAAAGTTCGAACTATTCGTGCAACGTTTTTTCATTGGCGTTTCGGCAGAATCATATTTGTTGAAATCACCCCCATAACCAACATACCGTCTTTGCACAGACAATATTTTTGTCAAAAAACGACCAACATTCTAGTTGGTAAATTTGCCCAGCATCAGTGTAACTGAAAATAACTTCAGAGCAGCCACATACGCCAGTCACTAGTGAGGCAATCTCAGGCTGAATAATGGAGTGGGAACGAAATGGCCATTCAGTCTGAATATCAGCCTACTAATACGTGGGAACAATGGAATGTTGAAGGTTAGCAGAAGATGACGCTCCTGGTTGTAAAGCTTAGTTTGGTGGAAAAAGTACTAAAGAGGAACTATCACAGAATGTGGAAACTACTTGGAGAAATTAAGATCAGTATGCACATAAGCTCATTTTCAATATTCTACTACAATGCCCAACATTAACTGTAACCAAATCCTAATTCTAACCTTCAACCTAAACCAAAGTCCTAACTCTAAACTAGCCCCATGAAGCACTGAGAACTGATCAAAATGCCCTCACTCCAAAGATCTAAAACTCAAACAGGTTCTCACAAGGATACAAGTACAAACACACCCACACACACTCTCCATCCTCCTTTTCCTCCTCCTGCCCCTCCTCACCTGGCCAGGCCCATGCAGGGGTCCGTCAGTGTGGTGGAGGAGTTGAAGTACTCTCTGGCAGCAGCCAACACCAGCTCCACGCTCTTGTCATAGGCCACTCTCAGAGCGTGACCTTTACCCCGGAAGGACAAGCTGACAGGCACGTCCTGGCTGACCTGGGAGCAGTAATTTAAAACCAATGAGGCCGCAGCAGTAGAACTCTGAACGGGCAGAGTGAATATACTCTATAAAGCAGAGTCTCCACTCATACTGAATGTACCTTTGAGCAGTGCATGAGCTGCCCGGCCAGGCGCACGTTCTCCACACAGCTGGAGCACAGCAGGGACTCCACAAAGACCTGGAGAAGCCAGGGAGGAAAGGAGATATTGTAAGAGGAGATGGCGTTTAACGGAAAACAAAAAAAAGAAGTTCTAACGTTGTTTGATAAGTTGAGCTGTAGAACACCATTTCATCCAAACTCCTCTGGATTAAGTGGTTCAGGAGGTGGAAACATCCAGAACACTGTATATGAGTCCTGGACCTAAGTGTGTATGCATACACCTTCTCAAACAGTTTGTGCAGTTTGAATTGCAGTAACAAATGCTTTAGTTCAGTTTTAGTATGTATCAACACATTTTTGTGCTAATGCAATGTTACTCCATGCTTTTGCTTTGTGCTCATTAGATAGATTGGTTATTAGGTATAGAAGACTGGGATTTGTATGCATGAGTTTTTTTTTCTGTATTTTCTTTCGTTTTTTTTGCAGTGTTGCATTACCTGGTGACAGGTCTCTGGTTTCAGACAGGTGTACACATTCTGCTGCATGTCCAGCAGGTCTTGCAGTAGACCTCTCCATACGGTCTCACTGACTGGAGGGTTTCTGCACACACACACACGCACACACACACACACGCACAAAAACAATCCGTCAAAATCCCATGTCAAATACATTTGCATTAAATTGTCAAGCGTGGGGGTGTGTGTGTGTGAGTGTGTGTGTGTGTGTGTGTGTGTGTGTGTCCATACTTGCGTCCGGTGTGTCGGCACAGTTTGACCATTAGCTGGTGGGCTTCCTCTTCACTGTTTTGGCTGCTCTTCACGTAGAAGATAGGCTTCTGGAGACCATGCTTCTCCAGTACCTCCACCACACTATACAATGTAACCAAACACACGCACACACACACACACAGCACCATAGGTAACCACAAATATAGTCACACAAACACAACCAGAGAAAATCTCACCAATATAGACACAGTAAGAAGCAGAACCATACAGAGAGAGACTTCAGAGTCACATTATTCACCACATCATTTAAGTAAAAACACATATAAGAGGAGGAGACGGGACGATTGGCTGACGAGAGACAGCAGGCAGGTCTTGCAATAGGAAATGTCAAAAGAGAAGAAATGGGGCTAAAAAATAAAAACGGAATAGACAGAGGGAGAGAATGAAGAGGAAAGAAAGAGGACGTGTACACTCTAAGCTGTTCATTATTTTGGCAGCAGAAAGCCATTTGCAAGCCACAGTGCAAATGGGAAAAGTGTAGAGCAAGACTCAAGAGCAACATGATAAACTGCATGCCGAGAAGACAGGACCTCCTTTGTGTGTGTGTGTGTGTGTGTGTGTGTGTGTGTGTGCGTGGTAGGAACATGTGAATGCTAGTGGGCTTGTATGAGCGAGGGAGAGAGTATATGTGTGTATGTGTGTATGTGTGTATGTATGTGTGTGTGTGTGTGTGTGTGTGTGTGTGTGCGTTGGTGTGGGATTAGCATGGCGGCCCCAGTCTCAACAGGGTCGTGCTGCTACAGATGTTCACTCTCTGCTGCACCTCATTACCATAGTAAACAGGTGCTTGCATGTGTGTGTGTGAGCCTGTGTGTGAATGTGAGTGAAAGAGAGAGACAGACAACAAGCCTTGATATTTATGACCGTGTGTATATCTGAGTGTGCATTTATGTGTATGTGTGTGAGAGTGTGTGTGTGCATGTTCCCCATGCACATATTAATGTGCCAGCAAGTGGTAGTGGCAGCAGCTGAAAACAGCTTTTATTCTAGAGGCTCTCAGAGAGCAGACACTTCGCATTTACCGCCTGAATCATCCGTCTGTGTGTGTGTTGTGTGTGTTCTGTGTATGTGTGTGTGTGTGTCACAATGCTTCAGCACAAAATATACATGAGCACGCTTCCCGGGCTCCCTGGGGTGTGTTTGCGCATAGCTGTGTGTGCGTATGTGTAAATATATGTGGATGTTTGTATGAAAAGACCAACGCTAAGCTACAACACGGGCTTTCCTGTTACTGCTTCCTCTTCCTCATCATCCACCACATTCCCCTTCCCTTCAGGCTCCCGCCCTCCTCTCCTCCCTTCATCCTCCCCCTCCACCCCTCCTCCTCATCACCTCTCTGTGTTAGTAAGTTCACCCTGAGGGGAGGGGTGGAAGGGGGGAGGAGAGAGGGAGAGAGGGAGAGAGGGAAAGAGAGAGAGAGAGAGAGAGAGAGATGATTGTAACCTGTCACAGCGAGAGAGCCGGAGGGCATCTGATTACCATGGGACACACAGTGCTCCTTTGATATTGGGTGTGTGTGAGTGTGTGTATGTGTGTGCACCCATCTGTGTGCATGCATGCATATGTGTGTGTGTGTGTGTGTGTGTGTGTGTGTGTGTGTGTGTGTGTGTGTGTGCTACATATGTAGCTCCTTCTTGGTGTTTTCCATCAGGGCTGTAATGGGGGAGGGACGTTAATAAGTAATGCTACAAAGCTAACATTTCCCTAGCGACGATGTGCTAATCACTGAACTGAAGGGCTGCTCTCCTCAGCAGTTTCAATGGCCTGCCGATGGGTGGAGGAGAGATATATGGACGACGAGCCAGAGAGGAGCAGCATGCCTGAGTGAGCTGGAGAGGCCGGGAGGTGGAGGAGGAGAGGAGATGGAGGGGAGGGGGAATAATGGTTGAAAGATGGTGTGTGTGTGTGTTTGTGTGTATGTGTGTACCTGAGGTGCTTCTCAAGTTTATCCACCTGGTCATGGAGTGATGAGGTGATATCCGTTTCTGGCCTGTAGGATGAGAAAAGACACATACACACACGCACAAGCATTGACGTACACACGCACACACACAGAAACACACAGTTTGGTTACTTTATCTTGATTTCATCACAAAAGGTATTTGAAGTAGAAAGTAAAACAGAGAGTAGGGAAATTGTTTGCATAACTATGTGTGTGTACAGTTTTCATGAGCACGCATGCACAATATGTGTGTTTATGTTTGTACTGTGAGTGTGTGTGTGTGTGTGTGTGTGCGTGTGTGTGTGTGTGTGTGTGTGTGTGTGTGTGTGTGTGTGTGTGTGGCCCACCACTGTGGGGCTCTACTGGTTCCCCACTAAAAATAAAACCCCATGAAGCTTTGCCTTGAGGCAAAGGATTCTGGGTCAGGCTGGGCTGTCCCCTGGTAGAGTACTGACCCTGATCAAGCAACCCTCTGTGTGTGTGTGTGTGTGTGTGTGTGTGTGTGACTGTATGAGAGAGAGAGAGAGAGAGAGAGAGAGAGAGAGAGAGAGAGAGAGAGAGAGAGAGAGAGAGAGAGAGAGAGAGAGAGAGAGAGAGAGAGAGAGAGAACACCATCTCTCTCTTTCTCTCTCTCTCACACAAACACACACAATCTTATCCTGACCTCTCAATCCATTTCTCTTTGCATCTTTCTATTCTTCTACTCTGGCTGTTGCTCGTTCCACATCCCTTTCTTTCTGTTAAGACTCCTCTCTCCCTCCTTCTCTCACTCTCTCTCTTCCCCATACTGCATCTAATCCCCTGCCCATTTCCCCAGTTCCCACTCTCTAAGGGTGGATGCACATTACATTCTTCTGAGCAGATTTAGACCTAATTAAGCTGTCTCACACAAATTCAGAAAATTGGGTTGAAACTACCAAGTCATGGTTTCTCTCCTAGCAGTCAAATCTCTAATATTCAAGGCTGGGATGGCAATTTTAGAGCTTAGTAAGTCAAAGAAATCACTCCTGGGAAAAATAATAAGTTGAAGACATTGTATATACAGTAGAGCATTGCTAATCCAAACCCCCCGGAAAAGAAGGCTGTCTGAAAAAGTATATATATATGAGAGAACGAGAGAGAGAGAGAGAGAGAGAGAGAGCGAGAGAGCGAGAGAGAGAAATAATATCCATACTGAGAATAGGAAACATGTATGAGTAAGTAACACCTTGTTTAGTTTAATATACAGTTAATAGCCTTCCAAATTTCATGAATGAATGGGGAACTTCACACAATTAAAAGATTTTTTTTTTTTTGTGCTGCAGATTTAATTCATTCATCCATCCCGTTTGATATAGTGATGAGTTCCACGGTGGCTTGAGGAGATGTATGTATGGCTGTCTCTCCTATTGCAAGAGAGAGTGCCAGGTTTGAGTGTGTAAAAGTGAGATAAATCGAGCTTGCTCACTTGAAGTGGTCCAATCGCTTAAAACATTTTACCTTGTGTCCACCTCTGCTCTGTCTCTACCTCCTCGTCCTCATTTGTTTCCCAGGAGCTCTTTCTCTCTCCAAGGTAAACAAGCAGGACACTCGCTCAAACTTCGCCTGTGCCCACATGCAGCACTACACCTGACCAGGGGGTAGGACTGCAACTCATTTTCCTTTTAACCTTCTTAGATTTATGTTTTTTTATATCACTTTTGATGTTCATTTGACTGCAGCGATTGCAATGCAGAACAGGAGGGAATTTTTTTTTTTTTTCATTTTGTCTATCAAGTCCAACAACATGTCTTTGCCAAGAAAAGTCTGAGGGCCTGCTCTTTTGCAGTCCATCGAAAAGAGGTAATTTGACTCACTCCTTCTATTCGTACCTCAATTTTCTAATTAGGGTGCACACTGGAAGGGTAGCTCATTCAAAAAGAACTCATTACAATACACTTAAGCTATTCTGAAACTCCACCGGTCCGTTTTTCCAAGCTTTCTCTCTCTCTCTCCCTCTTGCTGTATCTGTCTCTCATTATCACTCCAACAAGTGCTCTCACTCTCCCTTAAATGCACTGTATGCCCACACAATCTCAAGAGGGACCTATAGGACAGACCTACTTGCCTGCATAAAGAAAAAAAAAAAATATATATATATATAGAGATGAAAGTCATAACAGAAAGGGGGGGGAGTTACAGGATTGGAGGGAGTTGAAAATACTGTAGAGACAGTACCTACGTTAACTGATAGCTCCTAGGAGGACGAGATAAGCATGCAGGAGAGTGAGAGGACCGGAAAAAAAAGAGAGGAGCAATGGGAGGGAGGCAGAAACAGAGGTAGTCGTTAGGTTTATTGATAGGTCCTGGGAGAGAGGAGGGAAGGCAGGAAGGAAAGGAAAAGAGGTGGAGAGGTAGTAATCTTGTGGATGAGTACAAAATATGGTGTCCTGCCTTGCCATCTTCACATCGTGAGTCTCTGGCTTTATTGTGATATTCTCAATGATGACGTTCCCTGATTAATATGTTTTTAAAACTGCCAAATAAATCAAAATAGAATCAAAAAAGGGATTGGAGATTCTCTGTGTGTGTGTGTGTGTGTGTGTGTGTGTGTGTGTGTGTGTGTGTGTGTGTGAGTGTGGGTGTGTGAGTGTGTGTGTCTGACCCATAGCCCCTCTGCGGCAGACACTCCAGGATGTCATAACAGAGGCTGAGCTGGTCATCTCTCTCACAGCTGTAGATGCACTCCAGAGCCACCGCCATCAGCTGGTCTGGGTCCCCTATGATCTTCTGCTGGCACTAGGAGGAGAGAAGGGAAGGGAAAGGAGGGGGGAGGAGAGGAGAGGAGAGGAGAGGAGAGGAGAGGAGAGGAGAGGAGAGGAGAGGAATCATTGTGGTCTCCATCATTGTCTGTGACTTAATGGCATCTAGTATCTCCGGGCCCATAAGTGTAAGAAGATACATTTATTGTGCGTGTGTATACATCGGTATGTGTATGTGTCAACGCATGAGTGACCCTGTAGTCTGTTTGTATGCACTTAGGTGCTGCCATTGCTTTCTGTCTATTTACCTTCTTGTGTGTGTGTGTGTGTGTGTGTGTGTGTGTGTGTGTTACATGTTTTCTAATAGCCTGGAGACCTGTCCTTGGGGGTGCCCTATGGGGTCATAAATATAGCATTTATAGTGCAGTGCTACAGCACTGGCCCTGACATCAGCACAAACAGCCAAAGATAAACTGTGTGTGTGTGTGTGTGTGTGTGTCAGTGTTTTTATTTTCTGTCGTCTCTCCATTTATGTGTACCGAAGTGTGACGCCCCCTGCACTTCTGCTTGTGTGTGTGTGTGTGTGTGTGTGTGTGTGTGTGTGTGTCCCAGTCCCTCACATCAGGTTTGGAGTGCTGGAAGACGATGAGGGGCAAGGTGAGGTCTTGCTGGGCCAGGCTGACCAGGTACTCTCTGAGCAGAGCCTTGGCGGCGCCCCCTGTCTGTCCCTCACAGCGGTGCAGGAACGGCACCATCCACTGGAAGGCATCCTTCACATAGCGCTCCGAGCTGGACTGAAGGTAGGAAGACATTTACAGACACACAGGAAGTGAGGAACCACCCTTCATGCAGCATTCCACCATGGGCTGGAGGTAGAAAGGCATTAACAGACACACATGTACCCTTAAAACACCCCTAGGTCCCTTAGGTCCTGTGATCAAGGGCTCTCGGCTGTTCCATGGTCCAAACTCAAACTTAAACCATTACTGTGGCCATTTTTGACCTGGACCCTATTTCCCATCTTATCAATAAGTTCGGATCATCTATTTACAGTCCTATAAGACCAAGGGACACTCCAAAAATCAACCCCAAATAAAATGAAAATTAAGTATGTACATGTCTCATTACAGAGTAAGCATCAATATGTTGGAAAAGACATGCTCTGCCTGCTTTTGAGGTTGACTTTTGAAGTGTCCATTGGTCCTATAGGACTGTGTTGGAGAGCGGCGGACCCTGGCAAACAAGACATAAGTAGCTCAATAGTGAAGCAATTGACAAGATTTTGGTCATGATCAATAGGTATGAGGGACAATGATGGGAAAATAGGGTCTAGGTTGAAAATGGGAGGAGTTATTTCCGGGCGATTGAGGCACCGCGACTGTGGAAGAACCTTCCCTAAAGTGTTAGATGAGCAGAATCCAGCGCCATTTTTAAAAATCGATTAAAGATCCACTTTTACTCCATGGCCTTTCAGTGTGACTGATTTGAAATGTGCTTGGTCTTTTTTGTCTGTTTAGAGTGTTTCCTCTTATGTGATCTTCTCGTTTAACCTTGTGAACCTCTTTGGAACAACGTGTTTTGTGTTTAAGGCGCTATATAAATAGAATTGACTTGACAAGAAGTGAACAACCACCCTTCACATAGTGATCCATGCTGAACTGGCGGGGGGAAGATATTTATACAGTATATGTATGAAAAGCATGTAGCCAACCTGCTAGACATAGAGAGGGGGAAGGGGAGATATTGCCAGACAGAAATTCAAAATACACTGGGAAAGTCAACATGGTGGCTAGGATAGTCTTTGTACTTGGGCAGTTATTTTTAGGGGTGCACAATTGATCAGCTACCGATCATAATCAGCTGAGAAACATTCTAAATAGTGACTGGCCAATCACAGTTTCAACTGCCTGATCCTGCGTGTCCAGTCATTATATAAATTAAGTCCATCATCGTGATGTAAAATCTTTTCCACTACTACTTTCTATCTAGCTATCAGCAGGAACACTCAGTTGTTTCACTGAATTGCTAATGCTAGCAAATGAATTCTCATTTTCTTTTTTACATTCTGACATTCCTAGTGTTGTGGATGTGAAAAGAGCATGTTTTAGGGGAGCGAGAAAGGCATGAAGGGGTTTGCACTGGCCACACTGGCACTAGTCACACTCAGGATATTGCAGATATTAGAGCATCCATACAAGGAAACAATTCCTCTATCAATTCCAGACATAATAAATCATTCATTATGAGATGCAAAAAAAAGATATAGCTGCTTAAGGCAATCATACATACCCACGCACAAACATTTTGCTTTGCTGTACTGTGTCTCTGATAAACAAAGACATCAGACACAGGCGAAGTAGGGACTTAATCACGAAGGAGTTTGGTAAACATTCATACACAGACACACACAGACACAGACAGACACACACAGAGAGACACACACACACACACTCACAGAGCCCAAGGGAGTAGCAGTCAAACAGCATGTGTTAGTGCAGTCAACAACATTTGCTGGCTGCCTGCCTGTATGGCAGATCCTATTGGCAGTGGTCCTCACAGGCTAAAGCTGGCAGTTATTAGCCACAATTTAGAGGACAGCTCATATTCTGTACTCCAAGGGGACTTGTAACTGTGGTACCTGGTACAGACTAGCTGTCACATCACTCCTCTATTGCTGCTGTTGGGTGAAAACTTTTAAAGTCAGAAATTTCAGGAATTATGAGAAATTTAAGTTAAAATTGAGTCAGAAATTTCAGGAATTAAGAGCATTTTTTTTCAAGTTAAAAAAAGAAGAAAAACAGGAGTTGCAAGACTTTTGCAAAACACCAGCACTCTCAGTCTAGCGGCCATACTGTCATGGTCAATTTGCATTCATTCTATGGCTTTAAAGCAACATTTGAGGACAACAATACCTGATAGTTTAATCATAACTTCTTCATTCATTTTATGATATGACTTGGAACATTTTCCAAAGAATACACAGCCTATCTCAAACCAGTCACTGCTTCCAAAAGAAATTACGGAGTGAAGCTGGCCATGGAAATGGGTGGAAGGTGATTAAGGCGCGCGGCATGTCACTTACATTTTTCATGAGCAGGCGGAGCTTGTGGATGTGGCTGAGCTGCTGCAGGTCCCGAAGTGTCAGACTCAGTTCACATGACGTCTCATACACCAGCGTCTCCATGGTGACCAGGTCATCACACAGGACCTCCAGCCCTGGGATCTCACGCTCCTTCCCCAGACGCACCAATGACAGGGCACAGTCCACCTGATGGACGGGTAGAGAGACCAATGAGGAAGGAGACAAAGCAAAGAAATGCAACATGAAGAAATTGCTCAGTCTGAGGGCAGAACAATGAAACAACCAATTAGCAACATCTAATGGGCTAATAATTCAAAATTACTGAACAACAGTTAAAAAACCATCTGCATATTTTGCCAAATTCTGGTTTAATAAGGGAATACACATAGTCTCCCATAGTTCTGGGAGATTGGCCTATTGGTCAACTAACCCATTAAGTGATGACAAGTGATAATAATAATAATTAAGTGATAACTATTTAGCATAATATGTTGAGAGGTTGTAAGCAACAAGCATTATCCAAAGTAAAAAAACTATAAAGCAGCAATAAAAAAGTTGTTAGTGGTTTTTGTTGTCCATGGTTTATTTTGGAAGTATTTTAAGCAAGCAACCATGTATTCATCTGCTTGTACAGTGATTTTTAGCTATGCACAGTGTCCCATCGCTCACCACCTTCACTTCCTATGGAATCAAAACAAGTAGCACTCCAAGTCTTGCATGAAGAGAGACCTTTCCACAGGGCAAGTAGTCTATGTTCTAATCATTAAATGGGTTGCCCAATGGGACAATTTCCATCATGCCATACAAATTTCTAACTTTCTCTGAGAGCATGCCTTCTAAAAAAGCAATGTATATCTACACCTTGTCACAACCCAGTTAAAGCATTCAAAGTGGGGCGTGCAGCAGATGAATAAGTGTGGCTGTATTCAGCAGTGTCTTTTTCAAATGTTAGGAATTAGTTGTTAGTCCTACTCTGCTTTGGGAAGCCATTTATTTGCAAGGCTTCATTGAAAAACTGTTGCGGAGGTCACTGGACTAGACACACCAAAAAATAAACCAATCAAAAATCAGCAAATAATACCTGTCAATCATTACCAATATCCAATCATTACCCCTCTGATGATGAGACAGGGAATATTTGGGCCACCTGCTAGGTTGATCAATAAAAGTCCATCCAGAAGAGCAACCAATCAATACCCGACCACCTATATGCAGGCAGCACGCCCAGCCAATCGATGCTCAGACACCTGTGGATGGATTGGTAGCCAATCGATAGCAGATGCCGCCGGGGCCTGTGGTGATGATTGCTTCCCCTCCACCTTTTAGAGAAGCATGCCCCTTTGGCACAGCGGTTAGCACAGCATTGAGCACGCGCACACACTTGACACACACACACACACGCACACACACACACACAGACACACACAAACACAATGACTGTCCCTGTGGCATCTGCTGGGTCTACCTTGTCACCTTCAGCTTAACTCAAAACTCTTTCTGCTGAATAAATTATTGCAGGCCTTTATTTATGAATGTACACACACACACAAACACAAACACAAGCACGAGGCACACACTCAATAAGAGAAAAGCCAAATCACCTAGAGTCAGAGCCAGAGCAATTAGATACAACAAGAGAGAGAGAGAGGTCTATTGATCTAGCTGTAGGTAAGGATTCTCCCCTTTCCCTCCATCCATCCCTTATTCTTTCTTTTCTACTCTCCAGAGATAGATTCCCCAGCTAACCACAGACAATTTGGATGTTAAAATCTCACGCTTTTTAATTACAGCCTTGTCTCCCTCCCCTCCTCTCTCTCCAGCCCCTCCCCTTATCACTCTCAAAGCGGTAACACAAGTTGTATCCTCTCTCTCTCTCTCGCCATCCCAGTAGATTTCACTGAGTCTTCTGTTTAATTCTGCGATTCAATTTGATCCTTCTTTTGTCCTTCCTCCCCATCGTATCTCAATCTGTCCTCTCACCACCCCACCGTCATTTTCACATTTTCTCTTCTACCGAGCATATTTCTTCCTCCTCCTTTCCTTCCCTGAGAGAGTGCTGTAACATTCACCCTTCTTGTCCTCCATCTGAACTCCCAGCCTGGCCCTTTGCCTTCTTTCTCTGCCTCCCGCTCCTCTCTGTCTGCCTTCCAAAGCCACCCTCTCATTTTGTGCTGATTTTGTTGCCAATAGTGTTTCAAGAAAACACTTGTCTATAATATTGTTTATTCCTACCCTTTCACCTCCTTGTAACCAATGATTTTCCTTCACAAAGGCAGCTCTTTCCATGAGATTTCTTTGCTATTTTCCTCGACATCTGTTCGGTCTGTCTGTCTCTCCTGTCACCCCTCTCTCTCAGTTTGTAATACACTCTAACCTTTCTAACTGGGCCTGTTGCATTGGCCTGCTATTCATCTCTTCCCTCTTCTCTTTCTTTTGGTTGTGCTTCCATTCTCCGCTTTTCAAACCCTTCTCCCTCACTGAGTCTTCCTGTCAATCTTCCTATTCAGAGTCTCACTCTCTCCTCCCTCTCTCTAACTGGTTTAGCACACTCTAGTTTCCTCTGATGTGGTTCCTTTTAATCAAACCCCATTTTCCTCCATTAAAACGCTCTCCCAAGCATAAACACTGCCAGCTGAGTGATGGGAGGAGGGTACAAACGAGAGAGAACAAATGAGACGAAAAAGCAAAGAGGCAGGAAGAAGAAAACTGTTTAGCAAATGGTAGCAGCGCTGCTCTAGTGTTCCTCTGTCGTGTCTGTGTGCGTATGTGTGAGAGAGAGAGAGAGAGAGAGAGAGAGAGAGAGAGTGTGTGAAAAAGCAAGAGACATGAGAGTTAGGAATGGTCCCACGAGGCTTCTGTAGTAACGTGTGAGCGAGCGAAAGGAGATGAGGTCCAATTAAAGAGGAACAAGGGAGAGAATGAAAGAGAGTGCTGGTGTGATTCCTAGAGATGAACAAAGCCTCCCTTTAAACACACATACACACGCTCTCTCTCTCTCTCTCTCCCTCTCTCTCTCACGACCGAATGAATGATGAAAGGCACGATTCCCCAGCAGTCTTCAAAGATTGAGCAATGGACCCCCAAATCTCTTCTCCACCGTCCTCCATCCACCCAATGAAACGGATGAAATGGAGAAATGAAGGGGAAAGATATGACTGCAGCATAGTTCGTCCTTTCAAAACGACAAAGAGAGAGCTGTGGCAACCTTGATCCATCACTCTGAAGGAGGTAGAGAGGGGAGAGAGCCATGGCGTGGATAGTGTGGGTGGAGAGAGTGGGCAGCCCCAGTAGATACATCCCATTACTCCACTAAACAAGTCCTATTTTACAGCTACAGCAACAGAGCGCAGATGACAGAAGCGTTGGTTACTCTTCATTAGAAGTCCATATGGCGAATATGATAATGACTCTGTCATAGATAGGATCAAAGTGACCTTGACTGATAGAGGTTGGCAACGCCATCTTTGCAGTCTGAATCCCAGCTCATTCTGAGGTGTCACACGTAACTCTTCTTCTGCCCCAGGCTCTTCACCAATATGCATTCTCATGTCCTTCGTGATGTTTTTATATGTAATATCTAACCGCTGTAGTATGATCACATAAGTTTAGTTAGCCGAGGATGCATCGGACGGTGTCGCGAAGATTCATTGCGAGAATGGCGCAATACGTCCAAGCAGTGCTTTAGTCCAGTGGTTCTCAACGGGGGGTCCGGGGACCACCAGGGGTCCTTGAAGGCATTCCAGGGGGTCCCCCAGCAAATTGCTGAATTGTTAAACTTCATTATTTCATTTACAAGAATGATTATAATGTAGGAGAATGACTGTTTTGATCATAGTTTCTCTGTTATCGCTCTACCTACAATACAAATAGTCATGGAATTCTGGACAAAATCATATCTAGGCATAAAAATATTCTCAGAGTTGTGTCTGAGAGACAGAATCTTATCAAATGGGGGTCCATGGCCCTAATGTGGACTAAATTAGGGGTCCTTGATATGAAAAAGGTTGAGAACCACTGCTTTAGTCCACAGTACAAAACCGGATGAAACAGCTCAGAAAATGAACAGCTGCGTGTCTTAATTGATCATGTGCATGATCAATGCATC
>NW_027282515.1:0-5000 GCF_046629955.1 Centroberyx affinis | reverse complement strand
AACTCTCACTCATGTATTGATTATTTTTTCATTGATAAGAGCCTTCTTCCATCAGTTACCTCGGTTGAATATCTGGCCAGGGTTAACTCAGATCACTACCCTCTCAGTCTTGATCTCACTTTTAAAAATCAACCCAAGGAGTTCCGTTCTTGGAGACTGGATCCCACTCTCCAATCAGATCCTATCCTCTAGTTAGTGAATCAATTGGTTTTTTTTCTTGAAACTAATAGAACTGAAGGTATTAGCCCTAGTCTGCTATGGGAGACTCTTAAAGTTTTTTTGCGGGTAAAAATCATCTCTTACACTGCACATATTAAAAAGGCACCCCAAATACCCCAAATAGAGAACAGCTCTGGTCAAATTGTCACTGACCTACCTGGTATCAATGAGGTCTTTACCTCCTTTTACTCCAACCTCTATAGTTCAGAATCACCAAAAGACCCCTCTGTGTTGCGTAATTTTGTCTCAGAGCTGGAATTTCCGGAACTACCCACTGAATATAAAAACAGCTTGGAAGCTCCGTTACAAATAGTGGAAATCACAGAAGCTATCAAGTCGCTGCAAAGTGGCAAATCTCCAGGGCCAGATGGCTTTCCAGTTTAATTTTTTAAAAAGTTTTCTGAACAACTCATCCCCTTACTTTTAGACATGTTTAACCATTCTTTGCAAGATGGTATGTTATATCTCTGATACTGAAAAAAGGCAAAAATCCTGACAAATGCTCCTCTTACCGGCCCATTTCTCTTCTCAATGTAGATGTAAAGGTGCTAGCAAAGATCCTGGCCCGCAGACTGGAGACAGCTCTACCTACCATCATATGAGAGGACCAAACCGGATTTATCAGAAACCGGCATTCCTTTACAAATGTGCGCCGTCATGTTATCTTCGTCGCTCTCTCCTGTCCCTGAAGCAGTCATATCGCTGGACGCGGAGAAGGCTTTCGATCGGGTGCAGTGGAGCTATCTGTTCTCCTGCCTTGAAAAATTCGGATTTGGTGAACATTTTATTTCCTGGGTGCGGTTATTATACACTTCCCCACAAGCTTGCGTGTCTACCAACTCAATTCGGTCAAGATTTTTTCTGGCATTGGGAGGGGGGGAGTCGAACATAAAGTCTCCCTATATGCAGATGACCTACTTGTTTATGTTTCAGACCCTGTGAGATCCCTCCCACATATTTTAAAGACTCTGAATACCTTCGGAACGTTCTCTGGGTATAAGTTAAATATTGATAAAAGTGTATATTTCCCTATTAACCAGCCAGCTGAGAACATATTGCAGTGTAATTTTCCATTTAATTTCTCCCCCGCAGGATTTAAATACTTAGGGATCAATATTGCTCGTACTATTGGTACGCTGCATGAAAGTAACTTCTCTGTCCTAACAACAAAAGTAAAAGAAGACCTTCAGAGGTGGAATAGCTTACCCCTCACGTTAGCAGGAAGGATACAATGCATCAAAATGAACATTGTCCCAAGGTACCTTTACTTACTCCAATGTCTGCCTCTGTTCCTTCCTAAATCCTTCTTCCGTAAGATCGACTCTATGATTTCCTCCTTCATATGGGGAAGTAAACCTCAGAGACTTAACAAATCCCTACTACAGCGACCTAAATCAGAGGGTGGAATGGGACTTCCAAATTTACAGCGCTATTACTGGGCAGCCAATATGCAAAAGATTGCATATTGGGCCTTCCACCCAGACACTCATTGGTGCCAGCTAGAATCACATTTTTGTCATTCCAACTCTTTGAAAGCTTTGGTATGCCATGGCAAACAGTTCAAACCAAAACAGTATAGTTCTAGTCCAGTAATCATATCCACACTAAAAACCTGGCAACAAATTAAGAAACACTTCAACTGGAATACACTCCCCCTGACTACACCAATTTGTAACAATGACCTATTTAAACCAGCTAAAATCGACTTCATATTTTCTCTCTGGGATAGACAGGGCCTGAGCACGTTAGGTGTCCTCTACCACGAAGGCATTTTTGCCAGCTTCGCCCATCTGTGTACTACATTTAATCTTCAACAGTCTGACCTTTTCAGATATTTTCAAATCCGACACTTTCTCCAATCTAACACACCATCATTCCCAAATGCCCCACTCGCCACTGGAATTGATCTCCTTATACCGTTAACGAGAATGACAAAGCGTCATATTTTCTTTTAACCCCAGACACACCACCTGCCCTCATTAAAATAAAGACAGAACAGGAAACAAAATTAGTCACTTTTTCAGACATGTGGTGGGAAGAGGCACTGAAAGAAATACATTCTTGTTCATCCTGTGCAAAGCTCCAGCTTATTCAGTTTAAAATACTTCACTACTTTATCCTCTCTCTCCTCGGACTAGTTGGTTAATATGTCTACAAGCCTAGCAATCACTTAGAGGGTGAATAGCACTTAAGATCTTGTTTAATATGGTATATCCTTCCCTTTCTTTTCTTTTTTTTCTTTTTTTTCTTTTTATATGTGATGTATTTTAATTTTTTGTGACGCTAATTTGTAATCTTTTACAATAAAATGTGTTTACAAAAAAAAAAGAAAAGTTTCCTTCAACGCAGCTTAATGGGATTTTTTGTGGGGTTTTTTGTGTATTGTGAACTCTCCATCAGAATAGTCAAGCACAGTAAGGAATATGTGGTTCATGTCTATATGGAATTCAAGAAAATATAAATCCTCACCCTTGTGTCTATATGCAAAAACACAGAGGGTGCAATTTGAATGACATTTCCTTGTCCTGTTTTCCCATTGACTCCCACAGGATAATTGAACAGGGAAATCTCACTGAAATTGCACCCTCTTTCTATTCCACCCAGTGTGACAGGAAGGTAATGCTTTATATTTTCTTTGAGTCCTCAGTGACTGGACTCCACTGCCATCCACAAGTGAACCACATTTTCCATGCTATGCTTGTATTCTGAGTTCACCCTACACTGAAAAAAATCTCATTAAGATGTACTGAAAATCCCCCAAAGTGCATTTTAAAATTATGTGTCAAACATTTCAATCTCTTCTTTGGATACTATTGTAATTAATGAGGACATTAACTGTATGAGTATGAGTGTGTGTGTGTGTGTGTGTGTGTGTGTGTGTGTGTGTGTGTCTCACCAGGCCTCAGGCAGCAGGATGGTGTACTCATGTGGAGAGGTGGTTTCTGGGAAGTTGTAGAGGATAGCCAGCCGATGTTGAAGCAGTTCTGCTCCATGGTACGTGAACAGAATGTCCAGAGCCTGCACGTTACTCTCCTGTAGACAAACAAACACACATGCATGCACACATTTGAGCTCCAACAACTGCAGTCTTAAGAACTTTGATTCAACAATAACAAAGCTTTTTAAATTCTGACAAACCATGATTACACATTATGATTGCATGGAAATAAAAAGCAGAAAATTTAAAATCAAACTTGTATTGTTTGACAGGAAGCAGAGCATTTTTTATAAACAAAACAAGAATATAAATCGGTTCAAATTACATTGATGCTATGGAGACGTTCAGTAGTTTATATGTGTAACAGTGTCTTCTATTTTAAAACGCCTACATAATGTCTATCAAGGTTAAAGCAAGACGACCAAACGTTCATGTAATATTCCTGTTGTTTCTTGTTATTTATACAGTGGGGAACAGTGAAGTACAGAGCAGAAAAAAATGGAGAAAGGTACGGCTAAGCTGAGACGGTCAGTGAGAGATTTTGAGGGAAAAAGAAAGTCTGTTTTTACCCTGGCGTAGGTTCTCGCAGACAGAACGATGTTTTGATTGCGGAACTTCTTGAAGAACTCTGCATCGTATCTCTGCTCCGCCGCATGAGGACCTCCAAGTATCTCCTGGAGAGTGTGTGTGTGTGAGAGAGAGAGAGAGAGAGAGAGAGAGAGAGAGAGAGAGAGAGAGAGAGAGAGAGAGAGAGAGAGAGAGAGAGAGAGAGAGGCACAGGGGGAAGGGAGGAAGACAGAATGCCATGGGGGTTTCATAAAGAAATTTGCGAGGCAGAAGAAGGGAGGTCCGTGTTTACAGAGAAAATGGCGCGAGCAGGTAGAGAAGGGAGATTAAGAGGAGAGGAAAAGAGGGAGCGGACATTGTGGAGAGGAGCTGTGACTGCAAATGAATGCACCTGAGTAAATGCAAGTCAACAGCGATGCTATTTAACTTTCTACCATAGAGGTGTCTTGTCCTTTGGTTGGACCATCTGATGGCATGTGCGTCATGTGTGTGTGTGTGTGTGTGTGGTGTGTGTGTGTGTGTGTGGGGTGTGTATGTCTGAAGGGAACATTTGTTGTCCTGGCCTTTGGCTTAGAGGGATTTGTGTGTGTCTGTGTGTGTATAAAATCCTCTATAGCATCCCCTTTGCCAGGGTCTGGGTGTGTGTGTTGTGTATGTGGTGAGTGCGTGCTTGTGTGTATGCTTGTGTGCGAGCATGCATGCAAGTGTCTGTGTGTCTGATGGATAGCCTTTGAATGGGCCATATGCGGACAGAGCTAGCCCAAGTCGGGATGATAAAAACCCTAATATCATATTCATAGACATCCAGAGAAAATGGATTAGGGCAAAAGGAATCTGACGAGTGCTGCAGTTACCATGACAATGTCCGAGTAAAGAGAGAGAGACGTCATTCTGTATGAGCTGAATATCCAATAGGACAAAATCTCATCTCTACTCGGCTGCACAGGTCAAAGTATGGTCTGTTTCGTCTTTGATTCATTCTGGCTAAAAAAGGCATACATGTTAACATGTCTATTCATGTGCTGTTCTGAATCCAGAGACTAACATAAAGTGTCCTAGTGTAGAAGTTCCCCCTCATCCATCTGCATTAGTACCTTCATACGTTTATTACAGTAGAACCATATAAGCATATTTCAAAAAAGAAAACTCTAATGTCTCAACCAGCTCATTAACCGACCATTCCTTGTAACCATTTCTTGTATCTTGGGGATGGAGCAAAAGTGCATGGTACAGCAAGCATGCAGTAGAAAGTAGGACTTTTTTCTGTAAAAGTAAC
>NW_027282514.1:310000-408526 GCF_046629955.1 Centroberyx affinis | reverse complement strand
CTCTGGTCAGCTCAGTGTGGAGTGCAGTGACGTCACTGTCCACTTGCTCTTCCCTTTAGACTGTGACTGATCATACGGCATCTTATCCTGTTTTACAGCATGTCAGCCAAAGCCATTCTGTTCTGTTAATTACTATCAGGGACGAACCAATAGAAGATATTTGGAGGTGATACCGCCAACTGAGGGGGAAAGTAATATGGGGAGTTAATACTTGAAATATTGGTGAAATATTATGCAAATTTTAAGCAACTTAAGCACTCCAAAAGTAGAAGTTGTTTTAAAAATTGCAAAATATCAATTCTTGCCACATACCAAGTCTCTAGAAAAAGTTTCTGTATTTTACATGAGATAAAAAAGTTTTATCTCATGTAGAACATTATGGTGTTATGGCATCTGTGTGTGTGTGTGTGTGTGTGTGTGTGTGTGTGTGTGTGTGTGTGTGCGTGCGTGTGTGTGTAGACACATTCTTGCCAGTACAAACATTTTTCAGTGCAGGGGTTTATCAGTTTTTCATTGTTTTAAAAATTATTCATTCAAAAAAGTGACAAGACTTAATTCAATCAATCAAGACCTCGTTTCCGAAATAATGCTTTCATCAGAGCATAACACACACGATACTTCGCCAAGTATTTATAATGTGTGTGTGACCATTACATAAACATAAATCCCTCAGATTTGGTTCTCTAATTGAGATGCACCATTCTGACTGGCAAACATTTGCAATTTAATCTAAATCATAATCATAGCTCTCTCAAGATCTAAACAGCATTCTAAAACCAAATTTTACATTTGTTGTATTTTTCAAAGGTCCAGACTAAATGTAAAAGTAATATAATAGGTAGTTGTAGATGTCAAAAGCATGTTTTGTGCTAATGCCAGCATTATTGGTGTGATATATGCCGATAGCTCTTTTTGAGAAGTCAGTATTGGCTCGCTGATATATCGGTCGGGCCTTAATTACTATGCAGCGCTGACCTGTGCTGGCCTGCTGCTGTGTCAAGATCAGGGTTAATTAACAATAGTGTCTCTATCTAAGATGAATCCTGTCCTTCTGCTTATTTAAACCACCATTATAAACACAAGCACACACACACACACACGGATATAAGCCTCTACCGCTGTCTGTTCCTCCACCGAACCTCATAGGAACAAGATGTTAATGAGTTCCTGTTCTACCCCAACTTAATCCGTGAAACCACTATTAATACCGAGAGCGGCACAAGGTGACATTTAACCCTGCAGGTCTATGCATGAAAGAGAGAGAGAAAGAGAGAGAGAGAGAGAGAGAGAGAGACATCACTGAATATTTTTAAAGCCAAAGATGTATGCTTGAGCTTTTTTTTTAGTGGCTATTGAGGCAAACTTTGCTGATGTCTTTTTTTTTTTCTCTCTCAGTGTTAGTTTGTGCTGATGAACAAGTTAATGGCACAATCAATCTACTGATCCATTGTAACTGCAGAGCACTTCCTATTAGCATATTTAGCCTCAATAGTTGCTCAGTAAGAGAATCAACAATCTAAATCCAATAGGATGTTCAGCCTTTTTTTCTCCTCTCGTGGGCCAGGGAATCATAATCCATTCAGCTCATTATAATCAGTAATGTTAGTGGTAAATGAAAAGTAAACCAAGACTAAAGACTAAACTAAGACCTCCAGTTGGTGATCGTCTTAAGGCAAACAACCACCAGAGTAAACAAAAATCTATTATAGTTTCAGAAAAGCATGGATTTATTTTACTTCCTCATTTTTACTGAAGAGTTCAGTGAGATCAGTTTGATACTACTTACTAACTGTATGTATAGGTCATGAATATTTATGTCATCTTAAAATGGTTTAGTTGGGTTTAACCCTCCACTACATCCTTATTATTCATGTCTGCTATGTTCTTGTTTTTATTATTACTGTTAATATCATTAAGCGTTGATATTGGACAAGAATGTTTTTTTTCCACATCACTTCAATATAAATCCCTACAGGCTGCTTCTATAACCCCTCCTTCCTCATATCATATTATGAATGAGCATGGGTCTGTAATGTATGCAGCTTGAGGGCAACTCCCTTTTTTTGTCTCCATGGCAATGTAGTTTCCCAGTTTCCATTGCGGTGTATCGCGCGTCGATTTTATTGCTGCCCAGAGGGAGAAAATGAATGTGTGTGTGCGCCACAAGAATCCAGGTACGAGAGCCAAAGAGCCATTAGTAGGCTACAAATATCCCATAAATATCACAAGAACGACATATGTAGGGTGTTTAGCCCGGGACAGATAAGAAATACACACACACACACCATGCAGGGTCCACACACACCGCTCTCTTCTCCTCCCATCTCTTACTGATAAAGCTCGTAAACTGCAAGACCCATAAGGAAAAAAAATACATTCCATATACTGTAGTTACCAATGTGTTTACAGATACATACCGAAACAATACCATCAAACAAATGCACTTTTGGGCATTTTTGTATAATTTGAATCATATGCTATGTCTAAAAATATTCTAAAGTAGGCCATATGTGAAATGTATTTTTTTGCACCATGGGGACAAGGGGAATAAGTGGCCAAACCATGCTGATGTCAGCATCATGACTAGCGCTGTAGCCAGAAACCACCATTGTTATTTTTCTCATAAGTCTTGGATAAAACACGCCTAAGGTTACAACTCCCTCCTTCTCTCTAATTGCATCTCTATCAGACTGGTTCATCATTACTCACCTTTGGCGGCATGGTCTTTATCCTCTTTGGGTTTGGCCGTTTTTCCGCTCATGGAGCAATGCTGGTTGGTGAATATCAAACTTCAGGTGAGGGATGCAGCCAGGAACACGGTTTTACTTTTTCATTATCTTCGTTTTTTTCCACCCACTATGGTAGCAGTCCAACTCCCTCTTTCCCTCTCTTCTCACCCTCTCTCTTCTCCCTCTCTCTTTCTCTCAACAGCCTGGCTCAGTCTGCGCTCCCGTAGCGCTTCTGGAGGAAACTATCCCTAAACGTGCAAGCGCATAAGCTGAGCGCACACACGCACACACACACACACACACACACACACAGAGAGAGAGAGAGAGAGAGAGAGAGAGAGAGAGAGAGAGAGAGAGAGAGAGAGAGAGAGTGAGAGAGAGAGAGAGAGAGAGAGATCACCAGAAACACGCACACGCAAAGCAATTAAGTAGAAATCCATATATTAATATTGAAAACTGATTTTAGTAGATTACATACAAAACAAAATACGGTATATTTAGTAAGGTCACTATACCTGTAAGTCCTAATATTCCATATAGTGATTTTCCTAAGGGATAAAACATTAGGACTGACTCTAGTTTGCTGACTTAAAGGATGTTACCATATTCACAAGGGCGTCTACAAGCCGATAGATGCACGTGCACCTGCAAACTCAGCAGTTTAACACTATGCAAATGAGTCAGTCTATTGATCAATCAATCAATCTACGGTGAAAAATAGCTTTTTTACGCAAGCAGAAGAAGGCAACACTTTTAAAATTTTACCCAAAGCCTTCCTAGGAAATTACTCAAGTAAAAGAATATCTTACTAAAACTTACTACTTTTGAGTAAAAATATCTAGATTTGTGATTAAAATTAACTCACATCCCCAATATTAATTAAGTGTTTTGTTGTCACTGTAAACATTAATGATAGGCAAGGTTGCCTCATGCTCTTTTTAGTGTATTGCTGTCAATTGTGAGAAGGAAAACCTGCAGGATTATTTTGTATGACTGCAAATTATCAATGCATTGTACCCATACTGTGCCTGTTCAGAAGAGCAACAGTCCTCTAAAATTACATTATCATATAGTGAAATATATCTCAAATCAATTTTACTCATATTTTGGCCTACTGTACATAGTGGTGAATTTCTATATCAATAACAATGACCAGGCAGATTTAAATCTATGAGTAGCCGTATCTGCAGGAAAAACAATCATACCATTAGTGTCTATTCTAGAGATATACTGTAGTATTTCTGAGACAGATTTACTACTGATGGTATGGTAGGCTACTCATGTTCTCTGTGTTCTGTTCTTAAATTTTCTGCTTGGTAATGTTAGACTCTCCTGTGCTCTCTGTTCTGCTCTCTTCTCTTCTCTTCTCTTCTCTTCTCTTCTCTTCTCTTCTCTTCTCCTCTCCTCTTCTCTTCTCTTCTCTTCTCTTCTCTTCTCTTCTCCCCCTCTCTTCTTTTCCCTCCAGCTCCATTTGGTTCAAGTCCATTTGACAAGACCATCCTAAAGGCTTCAGTTTAGCACTCGGTGTGACGGAGTTGGGTTAGAGATAAATTTAGTTTGTTCTGTTAACCTACATCAAGCTGCTATATGGCACAACAGGCGGCCTGGTGACAGTAGCCCCACTTTTGTTTGTTTTTGCCTTAGACAGAACCAAGAATACATTACAACAGACTTATTTTGTGCAAACGTTTTATAATCTTAGGCTTTGTTGGGACTTTTAAAAGGTGAAGTGATTTTTAAATCACCCTAAGATTACATTAATATATTGTGCCATTGTTATATTACAAGTGGCAATACTGTAGGTGCAAGATCAGGATGAACAGTTATGAAACAGAAAGACTTTGGCTGATGTTCAGTAAGGCTAATTAAAATGCCTGTTCACACAGAGATACAGCCAGAGTCACTGCAGTGTAGAAACAGGCCTCAGTTTGCTTTCTACAGCTGAACAATCAATGTTGAATTTGTGTATATAAGTCTTGCACTGTCCCTTTGCACTGTATGAGAGTTCCTGTTGTTCTAGTTCTGTGTAAATTCAGTATGTCACCAATACCAATACCTGTACATGTATTGTATTTTGCAATTAAAGTGATTCTGATTCTGATGTGATGAACAGAGAGCTTTTTTATGCATAGAAGTAAAAGACAGGATTTATTTATGGGGTTCTATGACATTTCTTCAGAGATTATCCAAGTGTTTGCAGCAAAAAAAAAACAGCAAAAAATGTTAAAATGGACCTGGGTTGGGTCACTTCACTTTTAATTCAACCAATTCAGGAAGTGCATTTCTTCCAAAATCCCCAAAGTGAAACAATCTATTTTCTTAAAAAAGAAAAAAAGAAAAAAGGAAAATATATAGTATCTTTTCTTGAATTAAACAATTGAGAATTAATTGCTTTATCATTAATCAGTGAAAGGTAAAATAAGTTTTCCTTCACATGTTGAATATCATTGAATTGAAAGAGAAGTGACTCCTAACCCTGTCATGTTCTGTACATTCAGGCTGTTTACAAGCGTGGATCTATGATTTCAGCTCAGAGAGGCATATGGTAAGATAAGTTTGTCTAACTCTTGTATAACAGGTCTATGACATCAGCTCTTACTGGGCTTTTTGACTCCGGCTACTAACTGAGCCAACAGACCAAAGCACAGCTGGCCCTCTGCCAGAGCGTTCCCTGGGGGATTACTGTTCTGGGACCAGCTGCTCTATTAGAACAAAAAGTGCCACATATGACTGCTCCTGTTCCCATGAGCAAAACCCACTTTGATAAAAATGCTCTCGGAAAAGTAGAATTCATGCAAACAGACAGGGCCCTTGATTGCGTTTTACTTTGTTGTTGTTTACGTCGCTGCGTATTACAATAGAAGGCTATGCATAAAATCGAAAATGAATGTACAGAATTTTAAATGTGCTCAGTATGTTTTTTTTCATTCAGTTTTATTTGTTAAATAGCATTTTTTCAAATACTACTTCACCCAGCATTAGTGAACCTGGAGCTAATGCAGAAAATCAGTTTCAAGAGTATAACCCACATTTCATTCTGTGACTTCGTCAGCCAGGCTCATGCTGCTGCACTGTAAGCTGGTCTCAGGTCAGCTGTCCACCACCTGGGGCTGCTGGAGGAGCAGAAATGGTGGGGACAATGACCTCACATGAGTCACACACCGGGGGCAACACAGCTGTATTTTTTTTCCTAGAAGAGTGGACAGCCCACTTCCCCGATTTTTTCTTTATTTAAACAACAGGAATGTTGAGCAGCTGGGAGCAGGGGAGACACAGGAGAGCAGGTGTTGATAGGACCTGATCCCAGGCCAGCGGCTGGTCCTCCTGACTCATCCCACAGTGGCATACGCACCTAGACTTTCAAGAAAAAATGTAAGCAAATGATAGTTGCAAACAAATAGTAATACACAGCAGCGTGCACAATAATGAAACAATTAAAGGAAACCCAGTTGCAACTAGTATAAATAATAGAGGGATCAGAGAAGATGTTTGGTTCTTTTGCACTGTGGAGCAGGTAATGACATCAAACCAGGTGGCTGCCACTTATAAGCACAGTGTGCGCTGTCACTGCACATTTGACATACTCCGGTAACACTTTATAATAAGGGTCACTAAGTTAAGGGTTAGTTAATGCTTAATAAGAATTAACTAACCCTTAATTAACAGTTAACTAATGTGTCTGGTAATCATTTACTAATGGTGTTCATGTTAACTAAGGTATTAATTTATACATTATTTAATAGTCATCTTTATAAACTATTAAAGTATAAATTAATACCTTAGTTAACATGAACACCATTAGTAAATTACACATTAGTTAACTGTTAATTAAGGGTTAGTTAATCCCTTACTAAGCATTAACTAAACCTTAACTTGGTGACCCTTATTGTAAAGTGTTACCCATACTCCCATATATGCAGTCCAATGGCTTCAAATCACTAATCCCTACGCTATGGCAAAGTCATTAAATCTAATATAATTTCTCACAAAACCTTCCAAACCTGCTAAGTAACTTTCTGGGGGCTGACAAGATTATTTGGTCAGCGTGACACCTAACTATCTTCACAGGCCGACACAGAGGAAACATTGGTCCTGAATACATCCTGATGAGATTTTGTTTAAGGTATGGCTTTAATAGATGTTTGCTTGCATTATAAACTCTTGTTTATAATGATTAAAACTAAAAGATCAAATTTAGACTCACTTCGGCTAAGCTATGGTGAGTGCCACACCGCGCCCTAACCACACTACTTGCGGTGTTTAGGCAGCTAACTCACTAGCTATGCAGCATGTCTTTTTTCATGCATGTTCACATTACAAATTCATCAGTTGACATTTTACAGTCTGCTGACAGCAGAAACAGTCAAATACATAAATACCGACATCAGTGGCTTCTTCTCCACTGCAGCTACTCACACAGAGCCACCGTTCACAGCAGTAACAGATTTGGTCCCAGGACACTAACAAGCCGGGAGTCATTTAATCATAAAAATTACCAAAGGAGGCGGTGAACGTGTTAATTGTTATCTTCCCTCCCGCTTTTGTCAAAAATGTATATTTATCAAGGGGGAGGCATTTAATAACTTGCAGTAAAAAGGGGGATGCAGTTCTCCTTCATCCCCACGTCATCACTCTCTGCCAATAACTCACAACAAGGCTGCTGCTGTCGGGGAGCGTCTGGCTCAGGGCCAGCTGGTCTGCCTGTCAGTCATGGTGATTTGTCCACAGCCACACCCTCACAGTATAATGAAAGACCTTTCAATACTCAAGATTGGGCATAAGTCTTGCAACATAAACAGAGAAGCTTCACAGTGAGCTTTATAGTTTCCATCTGTCTGTTTATCCACCTGGCTGTCTGCCAATCTGTAAAATCCATCCTTTTCCTCATCAATTACCCGCTAGGATGGTGATATATGTAAGATTCTGGGGTTGTTACACTCTGTCTGTGTGTGTGTGTGTGCATGTCTGTGTGTGTCTGTGTGTGTGTGTGTGTGTGTGAGTGTATGTGTGTGTGTGTGTGTGTGTTAACTCCACTGGACACCGTCACGTACATCACGCAGCAAAAGCTGCTTATCAGAAAAAGACTCATCATGATTAACTACATGATTAACAACTGGTATTATCGACAAACACACACACACACACACACTTGCACGCACACACACCCACACATGTCCGCGACTGTCCCTGCTTCTCGTCAGCAGTCAATATTTGTTGTTGCTCAATTTTGATCTGACATGGACCCAGACAGAAGGGATAAAAAAGTCTGTTTTTGTCTCGTTCCCGAACTTCCTCGCTTTATACCACTCTCTCTCTCTCTTACAGTATATACACACACACGCAGTCTCTCTCACACTTTTTTTCCTATGCTTTTCCCTCTCTTGTTCTGTTTCTCATCTGACATACACACACACACATACATACACAAGCGGGCAAACACACACATACACAGCGGCCTCCCAGGTGAGTAAACAGTGTGTTGCTGTACTTTGGAGCGGTGGATCGGTCTTTCCAGTGGATGAGTTCAGGCTTCGGCTTCGATTCTACAGTCTAAAGTTGAAAAAGCAAACTGATCGACAATATCAAGATGGCCAGGGTTTGTTTATTGGCCTTCGCCGCTGGCTTGCTGCTGGAGATGTACGGGCTGGAGGCTGCAGGCACCGAGGAAAACACAGGTAAGAGCTGTATATGGATTGAAGGGGTTGGAGGGAGCGAAAGGCCGGAGACATGGGGAGGGGGGGGGTATAGGAAGAGCCTTTAAAACACCCAATCTTTAGGCCCAAGTCTAAACAAAAGGGTAGTCCCATTGACACAAGGCAGAAAGTGGGTTTGGAGAGGTTTTTCCTCTCAAAATCATTGAGAGAGCGCTTGGCACTAGTAATAGTAAACTGTGATGTTTTACTGAGTTTTACATTCATGTATGTGACTTATGTATTTTGATCCTATAAAAGGGTTGTTTAGGAGTGAAATGTTGATCAAAACTTAGACTAAATGACATTTATGTTTTGAGTAATAACAGGTTAGGAAAGTGGCAAAAGGATTGTTTTCCAGTCTTATGCCCAAAACTGATAATGGCCTGAAAAGAATGACAGAGAATAAGATCAGAGCAGAGCTAAAGAGTCTAAATTAAACCCTTTGTCTTCTGTTCTCTCTTCAGGTTCTGTGTTTGTGTCTCAGCAGTCGGCGGCCACAGTGTTGCGCCGCCAGCGCAGGTACAACACCCCTTTTGAGGAGGTTCTCCATAAAGACAACCTGGAGAGGGAGTGTATGGAGGAGGTCTGCAACATGGAGGAGGCCAGGGAGGTGTTTGAGAATGACGAAAAGACTGTACGTTGCACACACACACACACACACACACACTCAGACACACACAGTCAGACGAACACATAATGTAACACACACTCAAGCGCACATACTGGCCAGTGAGTTGTTTGAGAAAAGAAGAAGGCAGTTGGTTGCACACACATTCGGATGGACACACACACACACACATACACACATACATGCACACACACATCTAAAACAATCCATTCTACTGCTACTCTGGTTTGTCACTGACCTGTCTGTTTCTCTCTCAGATGGAATTCTGGGTCACATACACTGGTAAGCAGCACTACCGAATGACAAGTTGCTGAATTTGAAGCATACTGTTCACCTCTAAACCTGTGTTTGTGTGTGTGTGTATGTGTGTGTGTGTGTGTGTGTGTGTGTGTGTAGACAATAACCAGTGTAAATCGACCCCCTGTCAGAATGGAGGTGCGTGTGAACATGAAAACGATGCGTACGTTTGCTGGTGCAAACCAAACTTCAGCGGCAAGAACTGTGAGATAGGTGAGTGGGACAGACTGGATTTGAATCCTGGGGCCAGATTCACAAAAGCGCTCTTCAGAAAGAGCGTAAGAAGTGAAGTTACCAAATTTTAGCCTCATCTCTTACAAACCTCTTTTGTTTTCTTATAGGGACTTACTTCTGGCCTATCTAGGAATCACAATGAAAACAATATTAAAAAAAAAACATAAAACATAAAAGAGACAGAAATTTATTTTCAACAATTTAAATAAGCATGTTTGATGACATTAATGCAGACGTTGGTTGATACATTAGTTTGGCTTGAAAGTTTAAAACTACCAATACAACAGAGCTTTAATGGTATTACCCGCATCAGCTAATGCAAGCCACTAATAACCAAGCTAGCTAAGCTTAACAATTAAATGTTTAGAAAACCTTCCACAATTTTAGACAAGTAGGTGTTTGTAGTATTAATAGTTTTACTTACTGTAGGTACCTATTTTAATGAAAAAAAACAACTTTGCTTTCAAGAATCCAAGTGAAAATACTTAGAAAATAGCCTACGTAAGAACAATTTTGATGAATATTGACTTTTCTAAACATTTTTTTAAGTTTAGTTATGCAAAAAAGCACTTATGATTTTTTAGATTAGATAGATAGATAGATAGATAGATAGATAGATAGATAGATAGATAGATAGATAGATTGATTGATTGATTGATTGATTGATTGAGTCACCTCTGCTTTCTTGCCCGTCTCTAGAGGTGACCAAGCAGTGTTCAGTCAACAACGGAGGATGTTCCCACTTCTGTCAGATGCAGTCGCGGCGCGCTGTGTGCCAGTGTGCGTTTGGTTACAAACTGGGTCCGGACAGGAAGAGCTGTGTCCCCACAGGTAAAACAAGATGAACACTGCATAATAATTGTGGGTTGTTGGTTTTTTTTTTTTGGGGGGGGGGGGGGGTTCAGAAATTGTAGGCTACTTTTTGTTGGGAAAGTAGCCTACTGTTTTTCATCTTTTTTCTGTTTTTTTTTTTTTTTTTTTTGTGCAGTTTACTGACATCATATTACATGATTTCTGGGTATTGAAGTCTGCAAAATTCAAACAATTACCTCTGGTTGCCATTTGGGCCACCAATGTGCAAAATTGCCTAGTGCAGCTTTTATAAGAACAGAGCCTATAGCCTACAGTAAACCTTTAAGCCGCAAAAAACAACATGGCAAAATAAAACATAATGTAACATGTAAACATAAGCCACGGCTGTGGAAAAAACAGACAGTGTTTGATATTTGACGATGTGTTTCACTGCAATTTTAACATCCAAGACAAAACTCGAGTCTTTCCCTCTTTCTTTTGCCCTCATTACCCCCTCAGAGCAATTCGCCTGCGGTCATGTGAAAAGGTCCACCAGCAACACCAGGTCCCTCATGACAGCAGAGTCATCCAGCAGGACACACGCCTCCGACACCCTGGAGGACGATTACTACGACTTCAACACAACGCAGCTATTTGAAGACTACGACGTCCTGAGGAATGATTCTGATCGGTCGAGCTCCTCCGCGGCCTCGGCGGTAGATCCGGATCAGGTGAACTCTGCTACGAGCTCCACCCTGAGCCGACCGAGGCTGTCACGAGCAGCGGCGGGCCGAGCGGCACCACTGAAGCGCCCCCGAGTGACACCACAGGCAAAAAGCAGCTGCGTTCCTGGGCTTTCTTCCCCACCATGCCGACCATCACGGAAGAGATCAACGAGGACCAGAGGATTGTGGGAGGGAATGAGGCCATCCCTGGAGAGATACCCTGGCAGGTAGGGAGGGGTGCAGGGAGGAGAGATGGGGAATGGGGGAAATAGAGCGGAGGCCAGAGAGAGTGGGAGGAGACTGGATGATATGTTGAGAGATGGGATGGGGTCGGGGCTGTGAGATAATTTGATGCTATTATTGATCGCGGAAGGGAAATTCCCTTTATTTTCCCTCCTCCAGGTAAGTGGAGCTGTTTCTCGCTCAAGGACACTTCAGCAGGGCAGATGCTGGCCAACACAGGAAACTCCACTGTCAGAAATAAGGGTCCAGTGCAGGTCTATTAATCACAAATGGGCCCTCAAAGGTGCACTAGTCGTCCTTAAGATACTTGTTTTGCGAAAAGGGCCATATCTGTACCTTTTCGAGGTACATTTCTGTACCAAAGCATCAAAATACGCTTTTGTCACTCAAGGTACATAATATTCCTTTAGAGGTACAAGTGACAAGGGTACAAATATGGACCCATGCCTACTGGTACAATATTCATACCCTGATAGGGTACAAATCCCAGCATTTGTACCCTTTTAGGTTCATTCTTGTGCTTTGTTTTCTGAGAGCGTAGGTCCTATGGTAGAAGGAAGGTCTCTCTAACATTTAAGCCACTAGGCCAGGAAATATAGCCTGGTGGGTAGTGAGGGAAGACAGCAAGAAGAGGACGAAGGGAATAGAGACAGAATAGGGAACGAAGTAGATGTAGCAGAGAATTGGTAGGGGAGGACGAAGGAAAGAGGAAAGGGAGGAGGCATAGCAAGAGGCAGAGAGGTCACAACAGAAGCGAATATGGAGGAGATGGAGGGATAGACTGGAGTGGTGAAGAGAAAGAGAATGGAGAGAAGAAGAGGTGAGAACAGAGGAACATCCAGAAGTTCAGAGGGGAAAGGTAGACAGTATGCACAGGTAAAGAGAAGTAAAGGCATAAGCTGTGTTGCTATTCTTCCATTCCGTCCTTATTGAGTGTGTGTGTGTGTGTGTGTGTGTGTGTGTGTGTGTGTGTGTGTGTGTGTGTTTGCAGGTGACCCTGATGCGTCCTGATCAGACAGCGCATGGAGCCTCCAGTTTCTGTGGAGGCTCTCTGCTCAGTGAACTGTGGGTCATCACTGCCGCCCATTGTCTGATAGAGGCGAAAACTGCTGCAACAAACTTCTTCGTCAGAGTAGGTAAGAAAAAAATCCTTAACTGAAGATTCTAATTTTGCATCTCTAAAATACAGACAATCCAGTCTTCAAAAGCGTTAACTAATTTGTTTAGTTATGCGCTTTCAATCAATAGAGTTGGTGTCAGTTTTTGTTAAAAGGTAGATATGACTGTATGTAATTTTGAAATACAACTCTTCAGACACATGCTAACACATACACACAGAATGGTTTCACAGTTCGTACTATTGGTGAATACCATCTGCAAATTTTAACAGACCTTCCACAAGTTGAAGAATAAAATAAACACAATGAGAAGGTTCTGTGGGTTGTAGATGGTGGCAAGGTTTCCAAAAAAGCATCTAGGGCTGTTTTAACTTTGTCTGGCTGCCATTGCTTACACCCAAACAAAAGCTTTGCCAAAAATTGTGAGACAATCATTTTTAATCTTTCCAGCTCTATGGATCGTAAAATTGTACCTTTTTGGGTGTGTTATTTTCTAGTTGATTTAGCTTACTTTCAGTATAAGCCAGTAAACAAAGACTGCTTCAGAAACCTGGCCCATTGCACCATAGAAAATTATATTGTGAGGTTATTCTCTCTATGCAATCCCTCCATCTAGGTGAACATGACTTGGACCGGACGGAGGGCACAGAGAAGGACCACTTTGTGACAGAACAGTTCATCCACCCCTACTATGACGACCGAAAGTCCAAATACAACCACGACATCGCCCTGCTGAAGCTCAGCAGTCCTGTGCAACTGTCTGACCAGCGTCGTCCCATCTGCCTGGGCCCCAAGGACTTCACTGAGAACCTGCTGAGGGAGTCCAGAAACTCGCTGGTGAGCGGCTGGGGAACTCTCAACTTTCAGGGCCGGGAGGCCAGAAAGCTGCAGAAGCTGGAGGTCCCCTACGTTGACCGGACCGTGTGTAAAGGCAGCAGCCGGGACCACATCACGCGCTTCATGTTCTGCGCGGGCTACCATAGCGAGCGGAAAGACGCGTGCCAGGGGGACAGCGGAGGGCCCCACGCCACCAATTACCAAGGCACTTGGTTCCTGACAGGCATCGTCAGCTGGGGGGAGATGTGTGCTTTGGAGGGAAAGTATGGCGTCTACACCCGAGTCTCACGCTACTACCTGTGGATCAGTCAGACCACAGGGATTCGAATTAACAACTCAACAAACTGACAACACAAGGCATGTAAAGCTATAACAGCTATCATACACACAAAGCCAGAGCCTTATCTAAAATATGCTTACACAACAAGGCCATGAAACCAGCAGTCCATCTATATAATTTCAAGAAACTAGGTATTTGTCTATACAAGTTCAGCCATTGGGGAAGTCGAACCTATTTTGTTTTTCGGCTATCATTTCTAGTGTTTTTCTTACCAAATCAAGTCGTGTTTATTCTGTCCAATAAAATGGAACTAACACATCTGGGTATGTGTATTTATGCGTTTCATTCCTATGGTAACTCAATGTGTGACCTTGCAGCTCTTCATTCAATGTGATGTATTCTAGATTCAATTGGTATGCAAGTAGAATCATTTCATTTTAACGCCATCTTTAATAACTCATTTTTGGCCATCTGAAACAGTATATGTGTACTTTCCATTTCTGTGAACTTTATGAAGCTCTGACACTAAACTTAGACCTTAAAACCTCTAGGAAAGAAGTCACACCAGTCAAGTTGAATCAAATCAAATACTCTTGTGCTTATATTTGGGAAAATAATCATATACAGTATGCATTATAATACATTTAAACTATCACAATAATTACCAACATCCATAAAAGTGCAGAATGAGCAAAAGCAGCAAACACCAGTTTCAGGTCTCTTGGAAAAGACAAATCTTAAAGACACCAGTCTGGTTGAACAAAGGTAAAGTAAAAAACAACTCCCAATGTTACAGCACAGCCAGTGTTGGGTGGATTACTCCACAAATGTAACCAGGGTTGGTTATTCATGAACTGAACATGAAAGAGTAATGAGTTACTGAATAGTTTTTAGACGGTCACACTATATTTGGACGGTCCAATCCTGATACTCAAATGACAATAATGTGTCCCTAAAAAGTCTACTGAGTTTCAGGTGATACAATAGTGTGAAAATGAGTCAATAGATATTCAATATCTGGGTTAGGGTTAACCTTAGGGTTATGTTTACAAATGGAGTTAGGGTTACATAGACAAACAGACAAGTGACACTTTGTTGAATATCTGCTTTTTGTCATCTGATAGATGAATATCAACATTTGACTATCCAAATAAGTGTTACCTTTTAGAGCACTATCAGTTGACCTAAGTTGAGTTTTTACATCTAAATGATCAATGTTTACAAATTACATACTCAACAACTCAACTCAATAACTGTAGTTAACTACCAGAAATGTCACACAACTTGTCAGTAATGAAGTAATTATGTGCCGCTGTCCGTCAGCGAGAAACCCACAGCATAGATGGCAATAAAGCGGCAGTGTTCTCATAACCACTTTCTACACTTAGTTCAAAAGGTGCTCAGCTGACTAACAGGCCCATTTGCAATGTAAAAAAAATAGTCAGACTGGGCAGTTTCATATGGCTTTCAGTTGTTTTGCTCTTTTAAAAAACAGCAGGTCTTTTGTCTGTTATAATATCCCATTCTCATAACTTTAACATTCAGACATTCATGAAGTGATCCACAATGTAACTGTAATCCTTCAAAAAGGCAACTAGAATTCTACACTCTTTATTTAAAAAAAAGTATCCTGGACCGATTACTGTCATTTTATTTTTGTAATCTGATGAAGTGTTGTGAGGATTACCTTTACAGTTGCTACCCAACACTGAGCCTAGCTCCCCCTCTTGGTGTAAAACAGCAGTGCAGGCAGAAATAAAGCATCAGGTGTGGGTTGTGCAGCAGAGAGCCGGCGGTCCATGCAGAGCAGCGAACGAACGCCCCACTAGCAGCTACAGCAGCAGCCAAGGAGGACCAGATTCATGTGATGGAAGAGTTGCAGCAGTATCACCAATCAAAGATCAACAAAACCCAAAAGGGAAAAGAACAAAGCCAAAAAATAATGTTATAGCAGCAGCAGCAAAAGGAGCAAATAAATAGGCAAATCAGCTTCCTTATGATAGAGCTCTTTCATTATATGTATCGGAGCTTGCCACACAGCCCGTTACACACTGAATTAGAGCAACCAGCTACAGTGGTAGCCAAAGTAGAAATCCCCTGACACTGAATCTATCCTGCATAAGTACTGCAGGATTTTCCCCAAATAGTACATCTTGGGGGCCTGTTGCTCAGCCCCCCAATATTTGTAAAAGTGACACTTTTACTGCATCTGTTGCTCAGTAGCAGGCTGCTGGACCATAGAGATGCATAATAAGTTCCTTCAAACTTAGTATGCTGGATACTACCAGGTAGAGATGCTAGCCTCATCAACAGAACAGAAGGACAGTGTTATTACAAAAGGAAGCCACAATAATTAGCGGAACAGTTTGGCACATGATACCGTAATGATATGTTGGTAGGCCTACGTATGGTGTCTGTGACAATCATGGTGGTTCTTCATAAGAAAATAGAGAACGATAAAATAAAATGTCCACATGTATGAATAAAGGCCCCAATTCCCGCCCGTTAGTCCAAAATATGACACTGTTTTACTACTGGAAAAGACAGTCTCTGGTATTGTGAGGTCCCAAGTATGGAGCTTGCATTGTTTCAGTCTTCTGAGGTTCAGTCTGCAGCTTGCAGCCTTCTGAGGTGATGATGTCACATTAGCTTGAAGAGTAAAGTGTGTTGTTTATGTTGTGCTTCAATCTGACTGCTGGATGAAGGTCTCGGCGGAGTCATACACCCCCTTTTAGTCAGGAACTGAATGAAATGTGTGTGTGTGTGTGTGCGTGTGTGTGGGTATGTGTGTGTCTGTGTGTGTGTGTGTATATGAGGGTCCCGTTGGACTCAGGGCGAGAGGAGGAGAGTCAGCCAGATGAGTGAGGAAAACAGAAAGAGAAAGGAAACACATCACGGACAGTGGATCTCCCATCCTCTTTTCTGATTGGCTCTCAGCAAGTCTCTCCCAGAATCCTGTGCAGGTCCTCAGGCAGGACACGCCCTTCTTCACCACGACTTACATTCCTCACCATCCTGAAAATACACACACACACACACACACACACTTACATCTTTAACATAACCTCTCTCTGAACGCAAACCATTTTCTCCAGTTGTATTTACGTCTATATTTTAAATCGACTATGATCAACATTTTTGAAACAGCCTCTTACCACATTCCTGATGAGTCCTCATGCAGCAGCTGGATGACATCACCGGAATTAAAGATGATGTCATCGGTGCTGGCCATGCTGCTCTCCACCATGACCCTGTACCTGCCAGCCACCTGGAATGGAAGACAGGGCAGTAAAACCCAGTAGAATGGTACATTTGTTTTATGTGTTTTGCACATTTACTGCTGTTGGCCCACACACACAGCTTGTTTGACTTTTATGGGTCCTCAGGCCAATCTGTGTATATATATTATGTTCATTAGGGTTGTGTAATTCATGTGGATTTGCATAGATGTTTATGAGATATGTGTGGTGTCTAATCATCATGTATGTGTGTATATATAAGTGCAACTATGTGAAACTGTATTGCTTAGCATGGAAGACAAGATTCTGAGAAATCAGACAATTAAGTGTTATTGTATCGTATCATCGGTCAAGTGCAGCTCCTGAAAAGTCATCTTTGTTTGTCAGTTGGTCTCACAGACAATGAGTGTTTGTCAGCCACTCTCTATCTATCAAAAGGAAGACTTATTGGTCACGAAGGAAGGCATCTTTCACAATTTAAGTCAGATGTAAAAAATCCTTAAGCGCATCAGCCTGCTGTCTACATCGTTAACAATGTGGGTTGTGCACAGGTATAAATAAGGCAGAGCCCGGGAGAACAGAACGCAACTGAACACAGCAGAGGAAAAAAACCCTAACCCTAACCACAGAGATATCACAATGGATCACAGTCTGGATAGAAGGGAGGCAAGGCAGAAAAGAAAAGGAAGCTGGATCAATAGAATTTATCTTGAGGCATGCGATCTGATGATGTTTTTGAAATCCACAGGAGATGAAATATATCACATATCACAACTTGTACGTCAAACTTGCCTGTGTCAAACTTTTGGTTCAATACTTGGTTGACTATTGGTTAACTAAAGCTTCCTTGTGGCAAATCTGTATGTTTCTTATTTTAACACTTCACAAGGACTATCTTAACGTGCCATTCTACTGACACATTCAAATGAATTACTGCATCGTAACCAATCTAGCAGGCTGGTTCTTGCAAACTGGTCAAAATTATATCCAAAGGGGAAAAAAATCACCATGATAATTAAAACTTTTTTACTTGGTGCGTGTGATTTGATCACTTTTTGAAAATCACACTAGGCCAGTACTGAGTGTTAAATTCATATGGTGTATGCCTTACAGTGCCATGAGTACACACATTTAGTAAAGTCAACTGTCATTAAACTACAAGTTTACCGCATGTATCTGAAAGGTGATCGGGCATTACAGTGCAGCTCCCACTGTGCACTCCTGATTTTACCAGTTTATATGGACAGCCTGACAGCACAGTAACATGCTGGCCATCGCCCAGTCAGAGTAAATAAGAGCGGCCACTGGATGAAGAAAACTCTCACCAGGGGGGCGGGCTGATCGTCCTCGTCCGAGTCTGATAAGTTGGAGAGGTCTGTAGCTCCGCCCCAGTCCTCCAGACCCTCACAGATAGCCACTGAGTGGGCAGGGGCGGGCCAACCTGCAGGTGACAGACAGCTGAGACGACTAATGACTGGACAATGTAGTGATCCAGTTATTAATCACTGATGTGCATGATCTATATTCATTGTGAAACATTTGTAATATTATGTTTTGAATATTAAAGTCCACAAGATCATCATTTTTCTTCTTTGGTGATAAGCGGTTAATGCTGTGAACGCATCACTTCACAAGTCCTACCCGATACCGGTGTTTAGAGCAGCAATCGGCAATAGAGAGCAGCAAAATGGATATTTATTTATAGGATTATTACTTTAAAGAAAATGCTATGACAAGGATGAATGACTGTGTGTGTGTGTGTGTGTTCTGCTGTTCTGATCTGACACAGCGACTCACTGCGGCGAGGTGAATGGACCACGGGGTCTGAGAGGGCGGGGCTGGTGTGTATTGACTCCTCCCCCTGGAACCTGTGGGAGTGGCTTGTCGCCGTGGAGCTGTGAGGAACATGGAGACACGCTGAGCAGCCCCCCATCGACGCTCCGCCCCACGACACACACACCCCTGACACACTGAACCCCGTCACCGTGGGAACGAGACACAACGACAACAAACAAACAAAAACGAAAAACAACAACAACAACAACATCCACGGTGTCACAAAAACGAGCTCATACATCATCCACATTCTGTTAATTACTTCAGCATTCCATTCAATTCACATTCAAAACACATATATTGCAACGTCCAATGTCAAGGATCGCTACAATATATGAAAATATTATGTTGTATACACAGTATTCTGCACACATACGAGGCCTGAATCAAATCACATCTGCAAATAATCCACAGCGTTTGCCTTAACCTGCTTTAAGTAGAAGATGGGTGGGGTTTGACCCATAGATCCACTTACAATAAGTGCCAGAAAGTTTAATCACAGGAAGTATTTTAAAGTCAGTTTTGTATACTTTTTTGCAATTAATAACCAACATGAGTAACATGAGTATCTCAACTGTCCTGATGTGGTAAACCCCACCCATCTGGTAAGTAAAAACACTTATTTACAAATACTATTTGAGCCAGGTCTGTATCATGTACACATAACCATTCAAAATCTCATACAAGTGGCAAACATTCACAGTAGCTCAGTCTCTATCTGCTGGTGAGCATCAAAAAGCTCCACAAGACAATCTCTGACCGGACTGTATGAAATGTTTCACATATTTGACAACTTTGAGCTGTGTTTGATTCTTACTGGTTGAATCTCTTCTGAGGATAGTCAAGTGCTTGATAAGTTAAAACACGTCACTCCGGCAGACCTTAAGTTCTTCAAATATTTGAAACAAAGTGACAGTGTTTGGTGCCCAGTTGTGTAATATTCCTACAGGTTTGTGTTGTGGAGCTGAGAAGACCCAGCCTTTCAAGACAGAGAATCATTCATAACATGCTAGCATGCTAACAGCAAGTATAAAACTGGTATCTCCTACAAAAGCCCTAGAAACACACACACACACACACACCTTATGAAGCTCCATGGCCGACAATACCCAAGAGAGCCAGTACCTTCAATGCCTACCAAGAGTTAGACCAATCTAACCAAACTTTTAAGATTACGGCAAGAATTTACATTGACTTGACACATGCAGCGTAGGTGTAAAGTTGGCATAATGTCTTTCATTTCACATGTCGCCTTCACGTAGCGTTGGCTTGGAGTGTGAATAACGCGCCACACCTACGCCTCAACAAATTTTTGCACGCGTTCATGTGTTTATGCATTAGAGGATTAGAGGATGCCTGCACTCACTCTCTACTACACTCATTCACTATAGTGTTTAAATGCTTTCCTTGAAAAAAAGCCCAACCCCAGGATCAATAACAGAATTGTCAAACACACTTGAGAATGGTTCAAGGAGCTGGCCGATACCCTAAGGCGGTAGTTCTCAATCTTGGTCCTCGGAAGCCCACTGGTTTTCATTCGAGCCATCTAATCAGGGACTGATTTACATAGGGCTGGGCAATATATTGATATTATATCGATATTGTGACATGAGACTAGATATTGTCTTAGATTTTGGATATCGTAATATCGTGATATGGCATAAGTGTTGTCTGTTCCTGGTTTTAAAGGCTGCATTACAGTAAAGTGATGTAATTTTCTGAACTTACCAGACTGTTCTATTATTTGCCTTTACCCACTTAGTCATTATATCCACATTACTGATGATTATTTATCAAAAATCTCATTGTGTAAATATTTTGTGAAAGCACCAATAGTCATCCCTACAATATTGTCGCAATATCGATATCGAGGTATTTGGTCAAAAATATCGTGATATTTGATTTTGTCCATATCACCCAGCCCTAGATTTACACATGGGACGCCAGGTGAATGCTATTAACTATCTGGTAGGATAGAAAACCAGCAGTGCTCAGGATCCTGCGGACCAGGACTGAGAACCACGGCCCTAAAGGAAAGTTTCCAATGTTTGTGCGAGTCATTTTAAGTAGACACAGCACCAAGCGCTCTCCATGGTGCTGAATCCCGTGTTTATACATGCAGACATTTATAAGGAGATAAATATCAAAATGGCGATACGCATCTATGTATGTCAAGTATAGCAAAGACGCTCCAGGTAGGTGTTGCAAGCACTGGTTCATAAGATACTGGCGGAAATACAACTCCATACACCCACACAAACATTGCACACATACACACACTCATTCAGTCACTTGTACATATCACATTCCTACATAAAGATAAACATGTTGCTTTGTTACAAGAAGAGAGAGACATGGTGAAACTGGGGGGTCACTTGATTCTCAATTAAGTCATTTCAGGAATGGAATTTTCCTCACAACTCTTTTCCTTAATCAAGTTTTGAGTTTCTTTCTGAACTGACTGAATTGAAAGTGAGTTGGCCCCTTCCCAGCATACATCAGGAGGTGAGAAACTGACACAGAGGGTCATAGGGAGGTCATGCAGGGAGCATCACCTGTCAGAGAGAGCAGCGTCTGACACCAGAAGGGTGGGAGCCTCATCTGAGAGAAGGGGGAGGGACAGAGGACACAGAGGCGGGGCTTAAGTTCAAGGAAGTTGAATCATGCAAATAACACAGATTCTAGAAAGAAAGAAAGAAAGAAAGAAAGAAAGAAGAGACAAATAATAACAGTAATAGAGACCGTGGCGCAGTTTCTGCTGGTTGGTAAGAATTTTACGAATCTCCGTCAGCCAAGAAACTTTCACCTCTAGTGTTCGAGCCTAGACAGACAAGCAGACACACACACACACACACACACACACACAGCACAGAGCAGGATAGCAGTGTGTGAGACAAGAGAGTCAGAGGCACAGTGAGTGATTGAGAGTGTGTGCAAGAAAAAGTAGAAGAGAGAAAATAGAAAGCGACAGAGCCCACACCTGAACTATGTACACCTCTTCTCTGCCACTGTACCAGATCTCAAACTTCTTCACATCTCCTTTCACATTTTCTGTGATCCCCACTGCACTCATCTACAGACAGACAGAGAGAAAAGTCATAATTATTAATCAGTTGTTATTATTGCTATTCTATTACTGATTCTGTATTACTGTTGTTGTCATTAATTACAACCAAAGCTTTGGCAATACATACTTGAAGCTTATTGAATTGAATTGTAATAGAAATGTTGCATCTGGTAGTTATTATTAATGGGACGATATCGGCATTCAATATATTGCAATACAAAAATGTGACAATACGTATGACGGGGCAGAAAAATGAATTGTTATATTAGCTCCATTTTATTCTGCTGTAGTAATCACAAATGAGACAGCTTGACCTTCACAATTTCTCCAACCAAATTACATTATTTGAACTTTGTAATGACATTTTGAAATTGTTGTTTACACTCAGATTTTGACACAGATTTGTGTCTCAGAAATAAACATAATTCTGCACAGTCAGACTTTGTTGTCATTCGTGAAGCCCATGTTGTGTATCGAATCTTATGGTGAGAAAAGCATATCGTCCCATCCCTAGCAGGTATATGTGGGAGTAGAGACTAGTATACTTTTTGTATTCTTACCCTGAGGCAGTGTTTGAAGCTGTAGAAGGGCGCCCTGTCGTGTGTGTCCTCGTCTCTGCGCTTGCAGAAGAGCAGGGCGTGTTCATAGAGGAAGAGATGCCTCTGCATGGGCTTGAACCTGGCCAGCTCCTTCATACGCACCGCCGCTCGCTTATGGCTGATCCACACGCTGAAGCCTCCCTGCAGCACCACCCGGCCCAGCTGGCTCAGGTCGCCCTGCGAGACACAGACAGGCAGACAGACAGGCAGGTAGGTAGACAGACAGGTAGGTAGATAGACGGCACCCTCAAGCACACGTGTGAATGGGAAAAAGTCTCACCTTAAAACACTGTTAAACTATCATACAAAACACCCTCTTGACTCACCCGACATGAATGGCAAGCTGTAGCTGATGTGATTCGCTATCCGCTCACCAGGAATATCACACTACATTGTACCCAGTGATGTGATCGGGATTGTACCTCAGTTTTATTGCGACCAAAAATGCTTGATTTTTCAAACTTTACATACTGTGTGTGTGTTTTTTTGCAGTACAATTGTGGGAATTGATAAAAAAAAATGGTATTATGGTGCTATAGTGGCAATATGGAAATAACCCAAAAAATGTGATTTTTGCAACTACTTCCCAATAAGAAAGTCATATATATACTGTATAGAGTCATATATAATGACTTTCTGTGATAATAAGCATACTACATGTCACAGAAACTACTGGTAAATATTTTAGCACTCATCCTTTTTTAATTTCTGAACAGAAAAAAATGGGCTCAATGTTACAACAGAAAAAATACTGTGCTTGGATTTCAGGCTTTATAAATATACCTTCAGCTCAGTAAACAGAGTAAACAGCAAATATTTGAAAGTATATAAAACTGTATAGTTTAATTTAAAAAGTGCCTATTTATGTTTGAGGTAGACTTTGGTTCGCACATTCAGAAGAACACAAAGGATCCTGACAGCGGAAACTATAATAATGCTGTTTAAATGAAAAAACACAGACGCAGGTTAACTGAAAACAATGAACAATGAAAAATTGCACCCTTCTTCCACCTGTGAACGAAACTCAATTACAGTTCATTGTCATCTGAATCCTCCTCCATCTCCTCCCTTGATGAAGTGTCACTGTGTATTTTAGGAAAACCAAGGCAGACATAGTTTGCTGATAAATATTTTGATTGGATTATTTGAAAAAAGTGTCATGACTGGCCAAATTTACAAGTCTTCTCAAGTGTTAATTTAGCCATTATAGACAGAAACATTGTGATCATTTCAAGTTCTCATAAATACTGCATGGATTGGTTGAATTAGCATTAATTATTGCGATCGTAAAATTGTAAATTCCTTGAGGGACTGATACCAGGTATTTCTTGATTTGATTGGTTGATAAATAATGAATGATTGGAAACCTGTTCTCCAGTGAAGTGATTGTCCATTCTATTGATCGGACTGGCTAGTACCTGATATCCAGTGATGGCTATCTGATGCATGGAGTCGTTGACGGCCTTCAGCAGCTCCAGCATGGAGTCCAGCGCCTCCTGCAGCTCACAGCGGTACTGGTCCTCCGTACAGTGCTTCAGCAGCTCCTGCACCGGGACAGAGAGACACAGGTTGACAAGTCAATGTTTTTCACTTTATCTAATCTAGTCTGGATAGATGTCTGCCTGCCTGCATGTCTGTTTGTAAACCTAAATGGCCGTCTGCCTGTCTGTTTCCAGCTTTCTGGATATCTGTAAATCTGTTTTTGTCTGGCTAAATGGCTGCCTGCCTGTTTGTGGAGCTGTCAATTTGTCTGTGTGCCTGTTTAACATGTCTGCCTGTCTCTCAGTAAGTGTTTTTATCCGTCTGTCTATCTGTCAGTGCGCCTGCTGTTTGTCTAACTCTCTTGTTTGTTCGTCCCTCCCTGCCTCCATCTCTTCATCATTCTGTCCACACATCCATCCACCCTGCTGCAACGGGTGATTTTTTGACAGCCTGCAAAGAGGAGGTAATATGTTTCCACCTGTCTGTTGGGTCTATCTGTCTATCCAGTTTGAAATAAAGAGACGGTAATGCAATATTTATTCCATTTGTCTAAACAGGACCCATTACTAGCTTGTGATCAATGCACTCTAATACTTATAATGGATTCTGGACTACAAGCATATAATGAATAGGAACAGGGTGTGCACTCTCAGCTTCCCTAATACATATTTTTTCACTACTATAACGGTGTATTGGGGATATCTAAGGCACATGCTATGTACTCAAAACATTAGTATCCCAACTTTCCCTTCCCTGTTTTCTTCACTGCATCCACTAGGAAAGCGGAAATGCTTTAATTATACTTTCATTTTGTATAATTATCATTTCGACAATGTCAACAAAGAACTTTGATTACCTACTTTCTTTTCAAATGTAACGTAATTATTGTTGTTTTGCTGCCAATCATTTTGTAAGAGAAGATGTCATGTTTTCCAAAAGATGGACATCTCATCTTGGAACAAAACGCCTCAGTTATGATTAAAAGAAACACAGTTTTTGTTTAACAGTCGAGTCAGTATGAGCTTTATTTCTACAGGACCCTCTATCAGACTCTAACAGATGTACAGCACCTTGAGTAGCAGCTGGTACTTGGTGAGGCGTTGGACTGGTTTCAGAAGGTAAGAGTCCAGACCCAGCTTGTGGTCCAGCTTCTTCTGGCATTCCTAGAGAGAGAGACAGAGAGAGAGAGAGAGAGAGAGAGAGAGAGAGACAGAGAGAGAGAGAGAGAGAGAGAGATAAAGAGGGAGAGAGTTTCTCATAGATTTTCTTCTAATTTGGCAAGGTGAAAAACCTCTGGATACTAAATATAATTACTACTTTAAAGGAATAAACCAAGTTTTTGGGAGATTGGCCTGTTGTTTAACTTACCCATTAAGTGATGAGAACATAGACCCCAAAATCATCCATATGTCCCCGGTAGATCATTTGCTCCACTGCTCCATGCTAACAGTTTGGCATAAACTACTGTATGTTGATTGATCATAGGCAACTAGCATTATAAGTAAGAGGACTGACTTAGTAATAAAATGTTAGTTGGTTTTCATATAAGGCCTGTAGATTAATATATTTAAAAAAATAAAAGTCATTCATTCAATAAAGCTGATGTAGCAAGATTTATTTTTGGAGCAATTTCAGGTGAACAACCATGTATCCATCCGCTGCACAGAGATTTTTAGCTGTAGGCTACACAGTCTCCCATCTCCCACCACGTTCATTTCATATGGAAACAGGGAAAGTGGTCCCTGGTACTGTAGTTGAAAACAATACTGTATTTTATAGTGTCATATTTTGTGTAAATTTACCAACCTCCTACACACAACTGCTCAACTGCCAAATTTTATTTAGAATTACTTGCCATTTACTGCTTTAAAGCTGCTACAAGTTCTCATTTTCTCTATTGCTCTAATGCTAGTCACCTACTATCACTCAACAGTGTATGCTAAAGTAGCAAATGACCTACTGGGTCACATGGATGACAATCTCCCAAATCCCTGGTGTATTCCTTGAAGAGTGTCGGCTCCTCTCCGTGCCTCTTGAATGAGTAAGGGGAACACTGCTAAATTTGTGTAAACCACAGTACCTGAAAGAAGGGCGAATCAGAGCACTGTCTCCATAGCAACTCGGAGCGAGGCTTATTTTGGCAGTAACGCTCGTACACCTGAAACTTCTCCTTCTGCTCACACACACACACACACAGACACGGACACAAACACATGCTTAGATGCAAAATATAGCATCTTACTTAACATGAAGTTGAAATATAATGTCTCACCACTTGCTAAATCTTCTAATCATAGTTCCCCACTAACCCTGTCTCACCCCCCCCCCCCCCCCAATATTTCCTCACCCGCTGCAGGAAGCAGGCCCCCACCCTCTCTGGCGTCTCCAGGCAACCCTGCAGATCTTGGAGGAAGATCCTGGATGGAGAATCCAAGAAGGAAATGAAAGGAAAACGGATTGGAGGGGAAAAGAGTGGGAGACAAGGACGTTCTGTGACAGCTTGTGAGCTCAGTGTGTGTGTGTGTGTGTGTGTGTGTGTGTGTGTGTGTGTGTGTGTCTTGCCTGCTGTGGAACTGGTAAATCTCTGGCATGTTGCCAAACAGGACGTCCTTCTGGCTGCGTAGAGCTGAGGGAAGTAGACTGGACAGAGCTGGGTCCTCCATTTCTGCCCTGTAACCCTGATCAAAGGAAAAGGAGGAGAGGAGAGGAGAGGAGAAGCAAGGAGTGGGGAAAAAAGATGAGGATGGGACAGGAGAGGATGGGAGAGGATGGGAGAGGAGGAGAGGAAAGGAGAGGAAAGGAAAGGAAAGGAAAGGAGAGGAGAGGAGAAGAGAGGAGAAGCAAGGAGTGGGGAAAAAAGATGAGGATGTGACAGGAGAGGATGGGAGAGGAGAGGAGAGGAGAGGAGAGGAGAGGAGAGGAGAGGAGAGGAAAGGAAAGGAAAGGAAAGGAAAGGAGAGGAGGAGAGGAGAGGAGAGGAGAGGAAAGGAGAGGAGAGGAGAGGAGAGGAGAGGAGAGGAGAGGAGAGGAGAGGAGAGGAGAGGAGAGGAGAGGAGAGGAGAGGAGAGGAGAGGAGAGGAGAGGAGAGGAGAGGAGATACAGAGTGTGTTTGTATCTCTCAGGTCCTACAGTGGAAGAGTGAAATATTCTGGGTAAATGAAGTGGAAGGAATGTGCGTCTACCTACTGGAAACGCTGAAACATTTCCACTAATAGAAACAGCAGTAGTGTCTGTATTATCACCGGCGTAAACTCACCAGCAGGACAGAGAGCAGCTCGTCCACATAGATCCTCTCTGTCGCTATCAACTCCTTCATAATGTGGCTGGAGAGAGTGAGAGAGAGGAATAGAGAGACAGAGAAAGAGAGAAAGAAATAGTAATTTATAGAAATAGTTTTAGTTTAAAAGGCTTGAACATGGGGCAGAAACATATAGCTACAGCATAATAGTTTATCAATAAGAGACAGCATAACGTCAGAGTCAGGGGTCAAATGTAAGTTCAGGGGTCAGGGGTCAGAGGTGAGAGGTTGCATACCGTGTGACCTGCTCAGGATTCTCTTCCGCATCAGAGTCCGTGTCGGGGGCGGGGCCATACAGACAGCTGCGGTTGCCTTGGTAATCATGCATCACCTCGATCTAACGAAACACAAACCAATGGCAGGGAAGCTCTCTCAACTAGGGCAGAATAATAATACAAACTCCCACTGTAGACATGCTCTCTCTCTCTCTCCCCCTCTCCCTCTCCCTCTCCCTCTCCCCCTCTCTCTCTCTCTCTCTCTCTCTCTCTCGCTACCTCTCTCTACTCACTCTGTCTCCCTGTCACACACACACACACCTTGCGCTGGCCAGTGTTCCTCCTGGAGGTTTTCTTGCCAGGAAGCAGGTCAAAGGAGAACTTGGAGTTCAGGACATTAAAATCTACACCTGTAGAGAGAGTCACACACACACACACAAATAGCATAGGTGAGAAGAGAGGACAGAAGAATTGCAAGTACATGGAATACAAAGCAGGGTATAAAACTTGATATAAAACATGGTGTACCATGTCAAATGCCAAGAGAAGGGGGTAAAGGAGAGGAGAGAGACTTGACAGAGCTACTCATGGAGGAGGGTCAAGGTGAGACGACTATACTATGCTTAAGAGAGACAAGGGGCGAGAAGAAATTTGTACACAAAAGAACAAAAACACACACATCCCAATCTTCAACAACATAGGCTAGACAGAATCCAAAATATTCAATAAAATTCTACACTGCAAAATCCCATAACAAGTGAATGAAAATCTGCCAGTCTGGTGAGATAATTTCACATGTTCAATTTTCTTGAATCATGTGCCATTATCTTGATACTCGTGGAGTAATCTCAAGACATCGTTGTTTCTAAAAAATGTTTGAAAAATTTAAACTGCATTGGAAGCAAGTAAAACTATCCCTATTGGCAGAATTTGGAAAACAACTGAACATGAAACTAAGAGTTGTTAAGACATTTTTTATGCAGTGCATTGACCAGCTGAGCGTAAACATTAGTTTTAGGATGTAAATAAATGTAAAGACCTTGGGAACAGACGACAGTGAGATCTTTCTTTTCAAGTTTAGAAGAGAAGAGGGGATTGAAAGGACATGGCAGAAGAAGGGGGGTTTGAGAGAGCCGTACCATGTTTAGGGGAGAAGAGGGGGGACTTGCAGCGCAGTGAGGTCTGGTCAGGTTCTGGCCGGGGCGCCACCAGCTGGATGGGTCGGACCTGGATGTCCGCCAGCTTCCTCAGACATTGCTCTCTGTTCCTGATCATAGCCTGGACCGAGTTCAGCTTCTCCGTTACCATGGAAATTTGGGACTTGGGAGGAGAGAGAAGATGTGTGTGAAAGAAAGAAAGAAAGAAAGAAAGAAACCAATCAAAACAACAATGGAGGCGCACAACTAGAATCAGCTCCCTCCGCCTAACTTCAAACTCGCCTCTGATTGGCTACTGGCAGCCTTTGCTCTCGGAATGAATCTGTGATCCCAAACACCACAAGATTTGTTCAGGACCGCTGCAGATGTCAGGCTGTAAATATCAAAGTTGTTTGATATTTACCGCCGCAGCTCAGATCAGTCTGTAAATCAATCAGAGTAGAGAAGATCGAATCTGTAAACTCCTCATACTACCGGATCATTTTTGTCGACCGTCAGTGCCAAACAAGCCTTTGATCAATTTCCTCTCTGATTGTCGGGATGAGCAAGTCTGGTATAAATTGGCTTGATAATCCTCTAGTGTGCCCCCGGCCTTAGGAGGGCTGAGAAGTTGTGAGTAGAAATTTAATCAGAGTCGAGTTAAGAGAGAACTTGGGTCAAACAGTAGCAAATAATTCTTAGTGTTTGGTGTTGTGCCGGCGCAACAAAACAGGATTTTGTGGGATAGGGGTGCCAAAAATAATCAAATCTGAGTGAAAAATCCCACATAGTGAGGAAGGTGGCATCTCCCAAGAATGGCCTGCCACCACAATCTTCCTTTTTAATACATAATGCTCACTTTATTGTTTAAAACCAATGCATTGTGTCTTTGCCAAAGCTTTACTGTCTTGTTCGGAGTTCAGATAGTGTCTGTCAACATAGGCAGTGTCATGCAACATATCAATCATAGAAAAGATTACCAGTTAACTTTAAAATGTTTTGATTGTCTAAACTCTCTAAACTTTAATCTACCAAAAGTAGATTAGAACTGAGAGGGCAGTGGAACAGCATCTTGAGGAGTGAGGTGAGCTGTGAGTTAGATGTGTAGCGTCAGTAGAGGCGGGTTACCTGCAGCTGCGGGCTGAGTATGGCTTCAAACTCCAGGCTCAGAATGTCCTGGCTGTTCCTCAGTGCGGTGGGCGCCCTCTCCTGGTGGGAGCTCAGGTACTGCAGCGCCTCCTGAGCTCCCTCCCTGGTCTGGAACCTGTCCACCATCTGGCTCGCCAGCAGATAGGCGCCCTCGTCACACCACCGCAGGGCCTGCACACACACACACACACACACACACACACACACACACACACACACATACACACACACAGGATAACACGCATGTTCAGTTCAGTTCAGATCTTTATTGTCACACAGGGGAAATTCATTTTGCAGCAAGGCACAATAAAAACAGTAAGAACATAATGCCACAAATACAAAAGAGTCCATGCAATAAAGAGTCCATTCAATAAAAATAAAGATGCAGAAGTGGAAAGTGCATACACATGCACACACATAGGATAACACACACTAACACAGAAAACACAGGGACTTTTTACATTTTAGGCATTTAGTTGATACTCTTATCCAGAGCATCTTACAGTGGGTGCAACAGCAGAATACATTTCAATTCCTAGATCACCATCATTATAAGCAAGCAATAGTAAAGAACCAAGTAAGGAGAAAGGTAGAGAGATTTTATGTTTTTAATTTTTTGGATGAGAGAAAAGTAGAGCAAGTAAATCAGGAAGACACACACAGACACAAAGGAAATACACAACCACTAGCGATTGTAATTGTTGTCTGATTTTGCATTTTCATTGCAATAAGCCTGTATGTGTGAGTATGCACAATCGAGCGTGTGTGTTGCTTGAGCCTGCGTGTGTGTGTGTGTGTCAGCTTCTACCTCTTCCAGGCGGAGCAGCAGGTCTCGTGCTCTGGTGAGCGAGGCCCGCTTGGTGCGTATGGCGGTGGTGATGACATCACAGTGATGTCGCAGCTCGTTGCAGCGCTGGACGATGAGCGCCAGGGCGTAGTGGTGGTTGGCGGCCAACTGGTGACCGTGCAGGATCACCACCTGGGCACGAGCCATCTCCTCCTGATACACACACACACACACAAGGTTTTTGTTCCAAACTGAGATGATCACTATTTGAAAAAAGTGACACCTACTCTTATATAATCACTGATAGTAGAAAATGTTACTTTTTCAAAATGATAGGTAAAGGTAGGGTAAGGTAGGAGGTAAATTGAACTCATTACTTAAAAAAGACAAAAAAAAAAGACAACCAAGTGTCATAATACTCTGACAGATCTTCTAGAGATATGAAAAAATACATTTTGTGTGATTATTGTTTTATCAAATGGACATATATCATTTTGGGATTTAAATATTCAAATATAACATAGAAAAATCACCATAATATTGCAGTTAATTACAGTGAGAAGCAGTGTTATTAGCACAACGAAAACAGATTTCATATACCAACTGGAGTTGTGTCAGAATGCCACTCAAGCATAAATAAATGTGTTTGATCTAATTGACGACATCTGCATCTTTGAGAGCATTGCACAGACTCTGGGTGTCTGTCATTACTGTTTTATCTGCGCGCTGCATTAATCCAAAAATAGATTCTCAAAGTCTATGGGAATCACCAGTTTCTGTGCTAATCATTACAGCAGGGAGTAGCTGAAAGGCATGCAGCACTGCAGTTGAAAGACACAAGAACAGATTGGTAAATAGGAGACTGGAAACTCGCTCTCACCATTTAAAAATGCTAAATGTAGCATTTTGCTATCAGTAAATCATTACCATGTTAATTTTGAGACATTGTTATAAACACACAAGACCATCGCTGAGACCATTGGCAGACTCTACTGGCCTCTACAAATTTTACATTGTGTGACACCAGATTTCACACAAAACCTGCTGGATTGCTATATGGCACAAAACAAGAAGAGGGCGCTTTTCTTCAGTGGAAACTGAGCTAAAGCTTTCAGAGCTTCGCACAGTGGCAGATGGTGGAACAAGTGAAAGACCGATGAAAAAATCACTTCCAACATGTTTATCCTCTTCAGTAAAGAAAAAATAAATAAACACATGCCAAGCAACACCAGGGAAGGGGACGAGGGACACGAAGCAACATCCTACTTTGCAACTGGAAGCAACAGGATTTATGGAAAATGTGGTCTTAACTTTGAGAAACACTCAACGCAAACAATAGTACTGGCATGATATAGAGGCTACCTGTCTCAACCATGGTCTCCTTTGTTTACATTAATTATACAAAAGTATTACAGTTAATTTGACAATGATATATTGCTGTTTAAAAATGCTACACGTAACACCTTTAAAACTTGTCTAACTGAAAAATTAAAGACTTGACATTTCAGTTTCTCTGACCATCAAGAAACATCAGACACAAAACACATTAATGATGTGTAGTGTTCGTGTGTGTGTGTGTGTGTGGGTGTGTGTGTGTGTGTGTGTGTGTGTGTTTGTGACCTGCGCTTGGTTGTCCAGTATCTCCAGGTCTTTCAGTTGTTGTTCAGTTTGAACCACGGTGTTTCCCATAGAGAGAATGTCCTTCTCCTGGGCAGAAAGCCTCTCCAGCACCTCGTCCATCTACACACACACACACACAAACACACACACACACACACACACACACAGTCACAGTCAATCATCACAGCAATGTAACTTAGGGTCATGGTTAATGTGAGAGACAGAGAGTGAGAGACAGCACTCATCACACCTGCTGGAAGCTGATCTCATAGCGGATCAGCTGCAGGTACTGCTGCAGCTTCAGGTGGTGTTTCTCAAAAGAAGCCATCAAACGCCTCCTCCATGTCTCTGAGCTGGGCCAGGAGCCTATACACACACACACACACACACACACACACGCACACACACACACACACACACACACCTCTGAAAAGGGCCTGTATCATCATCACCAATGAGCTCCATAAGTATCCGGACCGGAACAGACAGATGTTTTGGTTCTACACTCTTGGTACTTTGCATATGAAATTACATAATTTAGTCTATGAGGCTAAATTGCTGCTTTCAAAGTTATTTTCAGGGCATATTGGAATTTTTTATACTAATTATCCAAAGGTTCAAACATTTCCTGGAAATATTAGTTGTTGTGTTGTTGTGTACACTCAATTAAAAGCAGCAGAGGCTGTCTGCTTTCACTGATATAGAACATTTGCACTCCAAATGATCTGAAAACAGATTCTGGAAGGAAGGATTCAGCTATGAACAATGTTGTTGTGTATCCTTCCTCTCTAGAAGATTTTGGCCTTTTTCCAAGCTGTCATTGTACAGGAAGTAAGTTTTTGTTGGAAAATGAGCTGTTTAAATAAAAGTTTAATAAGATAAATAAAACAGTGTCGATCTGAGTATCAGTCCCACAACCATTCGTCTATCCATCTATCCTTCAATACTTTGTGAACATTGTGTCAGCCTGAAATTCTCACAAGTCCCATTTAAAACAACCACTGACCAAGTGCTGTACAAAAGATAAAAACAACCAAAACAGCTCTCTAGTTTCTCTGATTTCTTCCTTTGTCCTGTGTCTTTTTCCCTGCCCCCCTACCTCTGCACAGTGTCAGTGTCTGCCTGTATGTCTCTCTCCTCCACTCCGTCTCTCTTGGAGCTTTTGCAGTTTCCAGGTTGGACAGCAGCAGGCGCCCTTCCTTCAGCACGCTCCGGATATCATCCTGAAACAAAGTCAAACTCATTTACGCAACCATGCATGGAAAAACTAGAAAACATCTGTGCAAACACATTCACGTACTACATCTATGCATGCACAGAGAAACAGATAGAGGAAAAAGAGATAAAGTGAGAAACACAGAGGTAGAGAAAGAGGAAGACAGACATAGGAAGACGAAGATAGAGAGTGAGGGAGAACCTTCATCTGTCGGTATCGGTGTGTGTGTGAGTGTAACAGGAACTCGATGCCGTTGGCTTCATCGGGAAGTTCGGTCTCAGCCAGCTCCGACCCAAAGCCCTGCAGCAGCTGGGCTATCTCCTTCACTGTCACTGCAAAGCTCTCAATGGCCTGCAGACACACACACACACTTTTGTGAACAGTTCTTATTCACGTGGGTTTGTTTTACCCTAATTCTTTAGTACAAGGACGACATCTATGCCTGTAAGTAGATTCACTTTATCCACAGAACAGAACAAACTTATACATTATAACAAAGTGCAGATAAATAAGCCACTTCACAAACCGTGACACAGGCAAAGGCTTATGGGGAAGAGGGACAAATCCCTTCCCTGCTGAAAAATCTTTAACCAAAGCTCTTGAGTCATGAGCGCCTGTCTACACGTTTTTAGTGTGGGTGATCCTGATGGGAATACAACCTCTACAGCATGTTCTAGCTAAACCGCATACAGACAAAAGTAACGCTACAGTTCCCTCTGTAATGGATTTTTATGTGCTGATGTCGCTAAGAGACTGTAGGATTTTCATTAGGTCCTTGCTGAACTGCGCACGTTTGAAATGCCTGTGGCTGTAAGTAAGTAGAAAATTGCTTTACCTATTTCACATTTCTCTACAATTCAAATTGCTTGTTAGCCAGTAAAAGATTACTTCAAGTTCTCTGGTTTCCTGATAAGGAGAAGGAGAAGTAGTCTCATTTTACAGCATTAGATTATTAGATTTTTTTTTTGCTGGGTTTCTTCATTGTAACTGGGATTAATTCTTTGCAGATGATGTAACGTTACCGTAGTAGGCCTTGCTATGTGTATGTTAGCAGTATCGTTACTTGTTAAGTTGTAGTAGTAACATACTGTTGGTATTAGGGCTGAACGATTTTGAAAAAATATCTAATTGTGATTATTTTGACTGATATTGCAATTGTGATATGATTTGCGATATTAAAGGGAATGATAATTTTTACATCATTATTCTCCTTTTCATTGAAAAACGTATTAAAATGATTATGGTGTGATTTTTGCGGGGATCTGTACCAAAGATGTTTTCTTAAGTCTGTAGAACATGATGTGTAGGCCAGGACATCTCTGCAGCAAGACAATATTTAATTTAAAATGGTATCGCCTTTAACAAATATTGCGCCTCCTGCGATTTGAAAATTGCAGTAGGCCATATTGCGATTTCGATAAAATTTCGATTAATTGTTCAGCCCTAGTTGGTATTGTTGTCATATTTTTATTTCCCAAGATAATCACAACTGGTAAGCTAGCACCAAGCTAGTTTTCACTTATTCATATTCAACAAACTGCCATACTCTGACGGACTGAATGGCATCAGAGCTTTATACCGTGCGAAGGACGATCCAGTCGCTGTGGCAGTACTCCACTGTTCCAGTGAAATCTGAGGTCAGGTGGTTTTCATCGATGTAGCGCAGCAGGTCTCCCACTGAACGCAGCATCACCACCTAGCACAGAAAACACAATGCATCTATAGCACACAGGGATGCAGCAGCCATCTGGACAGTAAACGGGGGAAATTAATGTACTGTGCTGGGAATTTAACCAATGAATTGCTCCAATATTACAACAACATATTTCAACTTGGTTTTGTGGGGGTGATGAAATGAACTGTTCAGCATCATTAAAATGTATAAAATATCGGTATTGAATTATCCAAAACCAATTATTAAGCCCAATTATCAGTGCATCATCATAGTGTGAGAAGAGAAGAGAAGAGAAGAGAAAAGAAGAGAAGAGAAGAGAAGACAAGACAAGACAAGACAAGACAAGACAAGACAAGACAAGACAAGAGAAGAGAAGAGAAGAGAAGAGAAGAGAAGAGAAGAGAAGAGAAGAAGAGAGCATCTATGGGGAGGACGACCCCTCTCACCGGCATCTTTAACAGGAAGTCATCCTGGCTGAAGCGGAAGCCCAGGTCGGTGCTGGAGGCGGGGCTGGGGGCGGGGCTTAGCAGGCTGGTGGGGCGGAGCACCAGGACCAAGTGCAGGTTGCCTGGAAATGAGGTCTGGAAGAAAAAGGAGAGGAGAGAAAAGGAAAAGGCATGATTCATGTTTAGACACCTTTATGATAGTATTTTATGCTGAAATGTAAATAAAGAAAGGAGAGTAAAGAAATGTAGGACAGAAGAAAGAAGGAGGAGGAGAGGAGGGGAGAGGAGAGGAGAGGAGAGGAGAGGATCAGTGATGTAGTGGTAATTAAAAATGTGTGTAAACTGTGAGCTTCCTTAGGGCAACCACCAATATCAAGCATCACCAGTATTTTCAGAAAAGTATTAATTTATGCTTTTTTCCTCCTTAAAACACTCTATCCGAATATAACTTCCATCACTATGATACTGCTTCCTATGATGTCTAGTGGTGGTTCTCAATCCTGGTCCTCAGGACCCGGACTACTGCTGGTAGTAGTTAACTGCTACATGTGAATGCAATTAACTACCACCAGGTGGTTAATTACATTCACCTGGAGTCCCAGGTGTAAACCAGTACCTGATTACACGGCTAGAACGAAAACCAGCAGGGCTCTGGCTCCTGAGGACTGACCACTAAATAGTCATTTCAAGTCAAGTTTATTTCTACAGCTCTTCATCACAAAGCTGGTCTCAAATTACTTTACAGAGAACAAGCCTACCTAGACCTAACAAATCAGCAATCAATCACAAAACAACAAGGAACACAAGGAATCAAAACAAAGCACAGGACACAAAGTAGCATGCTGAAAAGACATAACAGGCCTACCTAACCTACCTATCTTAGTAGATTTATGTGAGAAATGATTTATGTCAGCCTAAAAATGTGGGTAAACCCTATTGCTGCAAATAAAAAGGTAGATGAACAGAGTTTAGGTGGCTTTAACCTCCACTGCATCCCTGGGCATGACACACAGCACAGGGATGACAGGAGTCAGGCAGTCAGTCAAAATGGTTGACCTATGTGGTTTAGCAGCAGCACCAGACACTCCAGCAGTCTACCTCAGCTTCTCCAGCTTTCATCCTGCAGTCTACCAAATCTCTGCCACAGCATCAGCATCCCTAAACGTCAATCTCTTTAGCACTCTTTAGCTCTCTTCAGCACTTCAGCTGGTGACAGTCAGCTCCTCTGGCTGCCTCTCCTCTCTCTTCTGTATCCTCCTTCCCCCCTCTCTATCAATCGCCTTTTCTCTGGCTGGCCTTGCTTTTTCTTCTCTGTACAAACACAAACCTCTGTCATCCTTCCAACTGTTAACACGTTCACTCCTCTTAAGATATGGCTGACTAGAGGTAAATGTGAACTTGTCAATCCTTGATTTCTAATTTCAGTCATTCCTCTATGTCATGTCTGCCTTCTTTCTCTGCCTTTCTCTCTCTCTGTCTTTTTGTCTGTCTGTTTTGTCTGTCTCAGCCAAACACTATACCAGCTAATTTCACTGATTAGCATATCTTCATCTTCAGACACGCAGGAACTAGTCCCTGAAATAAATTGCTATATAGTGTTTGGTTGGAATGAAGACCTGCAGACTCTTGGGTCACAGTGGCACATGATTGAAAAGACTAAACTACTGGTGTCATCATATTAGTTCCAGCTTGGACAAGTCAAACATTTCCAAAACTATTAGTCTTGTGATAATAAATTACCAATCCTTTGGTAATGGACCCAATCAAGTTGACTGCCAGTCATGTGGTGGCGGATCATCAATCATGTTGTAGTAGACTACACTACAAATCAAGTGAACTACCAATCATGCTGAATAAACTCTTTTCCTCACCCGCTCTCCGTCTCCTCCACTTATCACTCCTCTCCTCCCTGTCACCCACTCCCCATCCCATTGTTAGCCAATGTATATTGCCAGCTGTGTGTATATAGAGATGATAACTTGAGAGAATACTGGTTTTATGGCAGAGTTTTAAACTTCATATTAACTTTTGAGGTACCATGATAACTCTATAGTGCTGAATCTGCTGTCACGCTACTCTGTCCTGTTTTTGCACGCTGTTTTGTCAGAAAAAAAATAAGCAAAATGCTGAAGGAGAGCAGAGTTTCTGCTCATTTCAAAACATTTCACCCCTGGCCTGTAGGTTTGCCCACTCTCAAAAACAGGTACAGCTACAGGTATTTCAGTACTGATGGCCCTGACAGGGATAAAGTCTAGTCTTGGATGTTAGACAGAATTCAAATAAGGACCTGGGCAGAAACCTTTCAGTGTCCAGACAAGCTGTAATGGCTTTTAGACCTTTGCCACCAGAGACTCCTGGCATCAGATTAGATCAAACACTGACAGAGCTTTCTCTTCCCTCCTCTATGGTAAACAGTTCGTCTGCCTTACTGTGTAAATAAAATATGTCAAGAAAACCTTTGTTTATTCATCCATGTCAGCAAAATCAAGTTTGATATTTATTCATATAGTAGGCTACGTATTACTGGCAATGGCTGCAGAATTGTCAGCATCTTTGCATTACTTAACTGCATTTAGATTTGGATGGATGGGGCATCCAGTATTTATGAAGCATATTCCCAGTGATACATATAACTTGAGCACACTCCGTACAGATATGATAGACTGCAGTGACAAAGCTGATACAGCCTATAATACAACTGCAGCTGCCGTCCAAATACAGGGAACACATACACACACACACACACACACACACACACAAACACAGACATGTTTGTCATTGGCCTGTCCTGGTCCCCTTCACCTCATCAGCACTATCTTAAAGCTGCCACCTGAATCTGATCTAGCTCTACTTAACCGAGAGAAATACACATAATAATGTCTGATGCAGTTTGCATTGCACTGAACACGCATCCCAAACCCATGCCGCAGTACTAGACTGTCTTGAGAGCAGCTCGCCTGTCCCTCTCTCTCCTCATCTCTCTTTCCCTCCCTCTACTCCTCTCTCTCTCTCTGCTGCAGTATCCTCGCCGCCCCGTTTGAAACCTCCCACCTCCCTCCTCTCGTGCGGAGCTTACCGCGGCCCGGCGGAGACGGGGGAACCCCCGCAGCGGGTTGGACTCCGCCATGGCTTAGTGCTTCCCGCTCCTCTCCTCTCCTCTCCTCTCCTCTGCTGTACGTCCGCTGGCCGCCGCGCAACTCCGCTCTTCTCACCGGGCCCGGTAGAAGTCTGCAGCGGGACGTGGTGTCGGGAGCGAGCAGCCGCAGCGATGGCTCGGTAACCTACACTGCAGTGACCGGGCGGGCCGAGCGGGGAGCGGCGCGCCGAGTCCACACCTCAGCAGTCGCACTTCTCCTCTGTACCAGGATGGGGGGGTGCTGCCTGACGTCAACCCCAAAATAAGTTGGCCTGCTCCAGAGCGGCGCTACATAAAACAGCCACCTTAACAAGTCATTTTATCTAGTATTGAGTCTTAAAATCTTCATAGTCAAAAACTCTGCCACTCTGCAAATCAATTTGTTTCAAGCTTTTTCTCGAGATTGCATTTTTCTAGAAAAGTGCCGAAACAGGTGACTGAATTATCTCGTCCTATTGGCAGAATTTTTTCACATTTGTAAGACATATAACTAGACAAAATAATATTTAGAATAGGCTACTTAGATACTTAGAGAAAGGGACTGCGAGAGTTTTGTAATTGAAAGAGTAGGCCTAATATCCAATGGATCCACTAGATGGCGCTTGAAGCTCAGGAGATAGTTGAGAAGTAGGCGCACCTCTGTCTCACCTTTTGACGTCAACAGGAGGCGTGGCTCCGTCAGATCACACGGCTCCAGTTGTTTTATATCGCATAGGCTACAGTTCTATTCCTAGACTTTGCGTTCTACCCAAATGTATGTCTGGTTCTGCCCGAGACAAAGAAAATACAATTATTTTTATTATCATAATATGTATTTCAATTATTTTATTGCATCTCAACTCACCTCATCTTGTCTTAGGCTATATCTAACTATATGTACCTAATCTTATCTCATCTTATTTTATCTTATCTCACCTCAGAGCTTACATCTTAAATATATCTTATCTTATCTCACCTCATATCATCTGACATCATCTTGTCTCGTCTCGTCTCATCTCATCTCATCTCATTTCATCTCATTTCATTTCATTTCATTTCATTTCATCTCATCTCATCTCATCTCTTCCTATGTCATCTGATTTCATCTTATATTTTATTTAACTAACTTATTACTAACTTAGCTAAATAAGCCTCTAGGTAACACTATTCCTTCTAAGAAACTTAACTGAGAAAGTTCATGTATTGGTATAACCTTTCCAAACATCGTTGTCACATGTGCACTGAAAAAAACACACATTCACACATTCTGTTACACATTCATACATCAAATCATGTGAACTTTTTGAAAGAAAGGCATTCATTTTGTATTGAGAACTTTTAATAGTGTAAAGAAATGAATGAATGACTGATCTAAGAAAAAACATGGCAAGTAGGCACTGCAAAATTATTTGTAGAGCAAGTAAAAGCAAACGTAATTCAATAAAGATCTCTTATTGGAATCAAATGTCTACTCAGGTACAGTATTCAGAATATACCTCCTTTTCACTTGGCATAACACAGTAACCCACTTATTGCTCCATTACCCAATGACTTACATTAGATTTTGGGGTTACAGTTCACCCAAATCCTGGTTACAGTTTACGTACCTCCTCATTTACTGAGTCCTACTGAGCTCTACCAAGCAAATGATCCAAGACCAAGATCAGGTTGTGTTTATAAGCTTGGATTTAGAAAGAAAACTACTGCCCACACCCTAAAGACCTGAACACATTGGTACACAATTCTGAGTATCACTGCAAAATTGGTATCATGTAAAAACCTTTAAATATACCAACACAGTGCAGGACAACTTGATCTCTCTGACCATGTAATACTGGCTTGAACACCAGAATCGCTTAACATAAAATATAGAAACTGATGAAAATGATGAAACTGATGAAAATCTGGCATTTGTTTCAGTTCACCTTGACAGCTGTCTCAGGATACAGTGAAAAGAAACAAGACACTGGTAGAGAGTTTTGCCAGAGTATTTCACAAACCAGGAGTTAAAAGACAGTCATGTTCATACAACTGCAGTTCACCCTACTAACCACAGAATAGTGTTTATTCTCCTGTTGTATCCTATCACCGAACTAGACCGCCGGCCACTGACTGGGTTTACAACTCGCACTGCGGTCTTCGCTCTATGTGAACCTCAACAATGTCTCCAAGAAGGCTATTTCAGTAAGAGCTTACGAACAAAGTGGATTACGTAAGTGGGCAGGGAGACTCTCTCTCTCTGTCTTTCTCCATCATCTCTCTATCTCCCCTCTCCCCCTCTCTTCCTCTCTCTTTCCCTCTCTCTTTTAATTTCAATTTCAATTTCAATCAAACTGAAATAATGTTGCCAAAATCATGTAAATGTAAAAATGAAAATTTCAAAACAAACAACACCCCACAAACTAAACATGCAAAGCATTTTGATTACAGAGATAATATTTGCATGTAATGCACCATAATCACAGATAATCCTCAATATATCAATAATTCCAAAATCAAAAAAAGTTGTAATATTTTTGCGTTATTTTTTTGTAAATGTACATATGAGTTGGTATATGTTCATGTAGTCATGTGTTTGTATGTGTCCAATAAAGAGATCCTCAGAAGCACACACTGTCACGTTGTGGTTAGACTAATGATCAAAAGGCTGGTTGCCAGGTAAGCCACACTTTTTCCAGGAAACAACTGTACGGCAGACGAAACAGTGATTATTACGGATGCAATGTGACATGTTCCAGTCAGACTTGAGTCTGTTTTTCATGGTTTGTTTTGACCTGCTTAGGTCCCAGATGGTTGGGGTTTGCCATAAGTACGATACAACACGTGCAAGAACGTTTATACAATCACATTATACTCTTACATGGAAAACAATTAAGCACATGCGTCTTTTTCCACTTGCAAGAACTCCTGCATTTAATAAAGCTACATAACAAAGCTACATAACACTTCACCTGCAAGGCCTCTCTGCTATATTTTGGTTTAGGTAAACTACCATCTCACTTGGCTTAAATCAGTCTTAAGCCATCATCATTACAACACACAACACACTAGTAGACCTCAGCTTGGAAATTAAGCCTACAAGCCATTACATTAAGGCGGTAATGCAGTGTTCCCCTTTATTCATTCACCACAGCAAGACAAATGCCCTCACTGCTAGAGAAAATTGAAACACACAATTTCCCTGAAAAGATTAGAAAATGCATAGGTCATACATTTAGAATCAGCACAAAAAACATGTCCACATAGGGACAGATACAACCTAAAACTGGGATCATATCAGAGATGGACATGAAGCCAAAACCAGCGTTGACCCCAACAACCGGTGTTAAAAGCCATTTAAAGGGGAAACACTGTGGTGAAGATTTCCTAATCTCTGGAACGTTAGTGTGACACTGTTGAATAAGGCAGCTTACTCTGGAGTAGCAGCCAATGCGCCCATCATCCGCACAGGAATGAGACTGGGAGCCTGTAATCTCTTCAGATCAGACAGACTCACTTCGCGCTGCATCACAAAGGTCTAATAATACACACAGTAACCTCGTGCTGAAGAGTTTGACTTTTATACAACACCAAAACACAAATTTTTCTTCTGATTTTCAGAAGAAAAATTTCAATTTTCAATTTTCTATTTACTTTTCAAACTTTTCAACTCTGGACCAAAATGTAGTATTTTTTTCTTTGCCACCAAGTACAGGCTTTAATACCAGGACAAATACTAGGGCACTTTGTGTCTTTTCCCTCATCTATTGCGAGTAGTTTTTACCAAATGAAATTTTTATTGCATATTGACTCTGCTTTGTAGCTCTAAATTAACTCTTGCATCTGTGAGTGCTTGTGTGCGCCCCTGGACAAAACTATAATCTTATTGTAAGAAAGCATGGGGCCTTTGGACGCTTGTTCTTGATTATGCAGACAAACCCAGACTGCCCGGGACAGTGTGAACCTTATTTAAAACAGGTTCAGCTTGTAAATAGATCAAGCTAATAATAGTAGGCCTATAGGCTATTAATAAATGCTAACGAACCAACATATACTATACTATACTTCTATGTGTGAATCAGTCCAAAACAGTGCCATAAGATATTTTCTGGGTGTGCACAAATATGCACCAAAGTTAGCTATAGTGGGGGACATGGGTTGGGAACCATGTGAGGCTCGCTGGAAGATATGTATAGCCCAGTTATGGAATCAGTTACTTTATATGGAAGAAAATAGGCTGACAAGAAAGATATTTAATATATAAAATATGAATATGGTACTGAGAATTATGTTGTGTATAATCTAAAAAGCAAAGAGCCTTATGTGCCCAGCTGAGATCTGGTATTTTACCACTTATGGTTGGAACTGGATGGTATGTCAGGCTGGAAGAAGAAAAGCGTATTTGTTCAGTGTGCTGTTTGACTGACTGAAACATTTAGATTAGCTAGTTACCTGGAGAAAGCCTGGGAGATGAGAAAAAAAGCTCTTTATCAAGATAAACTGTAAGTTTGTAGCAGTTCTTTTCAGTGTATTGCTCATTTGAAACCTATCATTTCAAATATGTTATTTGAAAGAATATAGTAGTACTTTATAATGTGGTAATTTATTTATTTATTTATTTTTTTGCTCATATATGTATCACCGGAAGATGTATGTTTTGTAAAATGGTGGTGTCCTGTAAACCCATGTGGGATGGGCCAGATGTTTGGCATGACACTGAAATAAAAATAAACTAACTAACTATTTAGCACAAAACCTCTCTTCAACAATGATGATCTAGGCATGTCTGATAGAAAATCACACTGATCCCTCTACAAGACAATTGAACCCTGATTTTTAAAGGCTGAAGCTTCATGACTTCTCATTTATTCTCTCTTCTGAATACAAGAAGACTTGATTCCTTCTGGTGCGGAGGGGACTATAGGCCTACTACTACCACAGCCATGTGGTGACTCTACGTGGCTGTACATCTGTCCCTGTGATTCACTTGGCTGGTATTTTTAAACCATTTGTAGTCCAAAAAAAAGTCTCCACTGATTGCTTAACAGGATTATGAAGCAGACAACGACAGCTATAATGAGCCGGTTAAGCCCAAGGGAGGGAGAGAGGCTGCGGGTATAAAAGAGGACATCAACAGTTGCAGATCGCACTCTCCGCTCACTCTGACACTCTCTAACAGGATCCTAGACGACTGAAAACAGGTAAGACTTTTTCATGTGCAGATGGATGGATGGATGGATGGATGGATGACACAAGGTAGAGGAATGGAAGGAGGTTTAGTTAGAAGGATGGACCAATGGATGGGGGAATTGAGGGTGGAGGAACGGCTCTTGCCAACTCAAGCAACTAGAATCAAGTTCAATGGCTACCAGCCTGCAATAGTGATGATGGCAAAGAGTCAAAGAAACATGATTTTGCTTCTTGAATAGGACAGGTTGATGAGGAAGAACTGCATTGGTTCATACTTGAAAGATTATGCAGTCTGGCGGCTCCATTTGACAGGCTTCATCTGTGTCGCTGCTGTGGTTTAACAATGTCACTAGGGAGAGGCCAGATACTCTTTCCATGATCTCTCCTCTAGCCTCTTAAGGCTGAAAGGGCAGTCAGTCATATTACATCTTAGGCTTAAGTGGGAATGGTAATAGTCATCCTAATTGTATTACAGAGTGGATTTGCTGGAGAAGGGTTTATAAAGTCAATTTCAATGATGGATAGATGGATGTGAGAAAGAAGTGTGACGCATAGTATGGCTTAATCCTTGGGCCGATGTACAAGGCAGGTCAGGGGGGTCAGGAGGGTCAAGGGTGTCAGTTGTTGGACTTTAGGTTATAGTGACTGACAGTAGTTGTACTGAGTGCAGGTGTGTTGTGTTCATATCAGGAGATTCCCCAAACCAGACAATGTGGAATTACAACTGTGATGCAGAGCCTCAAGAGTCACCAGGCAGTAGTTTACTGAAGTAGGCTAATCATAAAATCACTGCTTGGTGGTCTTCTTTGTGTGAAATATTGTCTGAAGATACACTTTGCTCAGTTCAGGGAGAGATGTGATGTTGAGCATCCAACACTTGTCTTTCTGTGCCCAGCTGTTACAGCCTGCATCAGTTGTGCTGTTCATGGTGCTAAATTAAGCAGTAATAGTAATAACTGCCTTTTTGCGTTTATAAATGACAGTAACACATTGTTGTATTCCACTAAGCAATATAGTTCTCAAGGGTCAACTAATCAAAGTGGTTGCTGAACGGCACATTCATATAAGACTTTTCTGGTTAGCGTATTAATATTTAAATTAACTGTTATACAGTCACAGGTGTGCATTCACTGGGTATTTTACAATGACTTTGACTGTGACTCAGCCAATCAGGTAACACTAGCCAGTACTGTCTGCGCTGTGTCTCTCCATGGTGCTGAATCACAAACTCTGTCCATCGTCCTGAATCCACACAGTCGGTTTGGATTAGAGCTTCCTTCTCAATATAACAAGACACCATCCTCCTCACCATCCTAACATACACTCTTTTCCAGTTCATAAAGACGCTCTGTTATCTCTGCATGGTGCTCAACTCAAAAGTCAAGGTAGAACTGCTGGCGTATATGGGCAGGTAACAGATTCAGTTTGTACAGTTTGTACCAAGATTTGTGTAAAAGAGTAAAATACAGACAACCTAAATATGGAATGCTTACAAGTAAATGAGGATAAATCAGGACAGTAGATCATGTCTGAAAGTCAACCGAGATACTTGCAACCCCACTTTAACAAGTCAATTTTGAGAGCTTTAATGGACTAAAATTACACGGCAACTTGTGGGCGTTATTTCTGCTCTCTTACCCTTGTTGCAATGCTTTATTACCTTACTCATTAAAGAGCTAAAGAGAGCTACAGACTTAGTGACTCATTACCTCCAGGACTACTATAGCCAGCTACTGAATGGGCTTTATCCATTTAACTGCCCTTGAATAGGCTACTCAAGCAATGGCTTTAGCACTGAAGTTAAGTTTGAGGAGGACAGAATGTGACATACTGGCGTGTGTTGTGTAAATCCGGCCAGGATTCTGTTGTTAGGCCTGCGTCTATTGGATGAGGGTCAGTTAGCAGATGCAGAGTAATAGGGAATTTATCCTCCATGGCAGCTTTGACTCAGGAGCCCCTAACAGTGATGGTGTAATCTCATCCAAGGGGATTAGCCTTCTGTACCCTCAGGACAAAACATCACACCCCGCTGCCGTAGAGCTGACAGTCGGTACAAGATCAGGGTGTTTATCACAGCAGTTGACCATTGTCGTGACCTCCTAATAGCTTTAAATCACACACCTCTTTAACCTTACTCTGTGTCTATTTCTTTTCTCTCATCAGAAAACTTCCTAAGACCTCCTAGACATGGCCAAGTAAGTGTTATTATCTTCCTTCCTCACACACCTATACAGAATGCTTACATTTTTAAGTTTGGAGGTAGTTCACCCGTTCACAACACCTGATTGGTGGTCAGGAACTCCTTACCTACTTGAATTACAAAATCAAAGTATAAGAAAAGAACAAAAGAAAAGACTACAAACTGGGAATTACTCTTGCATCCTTTTCTATCCCGTTGAATTTTGCAGTTTTAATGACACATTTGAGGTCCCTAGATCCAGTCTTACTGTGCACCTCTTTGAACTCCAACCCCCCAAAAATATAACAGTCAACAGAAGATTGATTGGCAAACTCTTACTCAAGAAAAGAAAAAAAGATGTAAAGCTGAGATTCAAAGTTGTAAATACCTCTAAAATCTGTACCTCCCTGAAATGCATGGACCTCACCTCAGATACAACAACTAAAACAACAGAGATGAGACCTAAAGATAGCTGATAAGGTCTCTACGTGATACCGGAGGTGTTTTTACTTCCTTGGAGTTGTGAAGCAGATGTCGACCCTGTGTCAGCCAAATCCTAACACTATTGGTTTTAGGGTTTACGTTGGGTTTGTTCAGGCTTATAAAGTTCATGCATTAGTTCAAACGTGTTCTCAGGCCTTGACACCGAGAATAAGCTATTTGGGAACCCTGTCACACCATTTGTGGCTCGCTCACCTGGGCCGGCCTCTCAATCCGGAGAGCGGTGAGGTAAAGCTGCTCCACACTTAGCTATGCCTAACCGGATAAGAGGGAACAAGGGATTATTGACCCTTCTGCTCCTTGTGCAGCCACCTACCTTCCTTACCTACCTAATTCTGATCCTTATTTTACCATGGTTAATCCAGATATTTTGACCTTATCCACCTTACACAATCTTACTTCACCTACAGTAAACAACTGAAGTCAAACTTTACATACACAAACCACTTATGTTTGCTACATTATTATAACTCTCCGTTTCCCACATATAAATGTTTCAGTCATCACTTCTGATTGCCAAGACAATTGATTTCCTGTTGGATAGAAGGAAGAAAGCAAAGAATGAAGGAAGGAAAGATACATTTTGACATGAGCAAGCAAAGTATTAAGAGGGATTTCTATCATTTCATCTTGAGTTGCTTGAATTACACAAGACAAGCTGAACCAAGTGCAACACAGGTTTTTCACACTTCAACCTATGGCATGGTATTGCAGACTCTTTGTGCGTCTTTCTTGCCATTTACCATTTCATTTCAAAAAAGCAGTTGAGGACCCAGTGCATGCAGGGCTAATAGGCAATAGATAAAGGATGATAAATTAAACCTCCAGTATGTGCTATATATAGTCTTTGAGTGGTGCTTCTATTCTTTGTTCTCAGGGTTTTCAAGAAGACCAGTGGAAACGGAGGGGTAAGTCTATTTTTATTGATTTCTCTTGAGTTCTTGTCTTCTCCTCTCCTCTCCTCTCCTCTCCTCTCCTCTCCTCTCCTCTCCTCTCCTCTCCTCTCCTCTCCTCTCCTCTCTGTAGTCTGTCAATTGTCAATGGAGCTTGAGCTCCTTCAGCCCCTGAAGATTGCTGTTAATTGTTGAAAGAGGCTGACTCAAAATAGATTTAATAATGGCACATGAATGAAACATGCTTGGAAACAATAGCTGATGTCCTTGCTTCTGTCCTACAGCTGACCCTCTACCTGGGGAAGAGAGACTATCTAGACCATGTGGACGCAGTGGACACTGTTGGTATGTTCCTCCTTCATGTGTGTGTGAGCATGCGTGTGTGTTCATAAGTGTGTGTGCCTGTGCCTGTGTCTGTGTGTGTGTGTGTGTGTGCGCAGGTCCATAGTGAGGAAGATAAATAACTCATTTTGTAATGTTGTCATCTTTACAGATGGTGTTGTAAAGCTGGACCCAAAAGATTTTGGAGACAGGAAAGGTAACATCAGCAGTAGACTCTTACATACCCATTACACATTCAATATTTTCAAAATCTAAAAGCTTTCTTGCCCAGTCCATCCGGTCTGGGCATCTGCAGATTCAAGAGATCATAATAAAATAATGAATCTAATGTTATTTGTTCCCAGTTTTTGTGCAGCTGGCTTGTGCCTTCCGTTACGGCAGTGAGGACCTGGATGTGATCGGCCTGTCCTTCCGGAAGGACATCTGGTTCAAGCAGATCCAGATCTACCCAGCCGTCCACAAGCCCACTCTGACCCCCATGCACGACACCCTGATGAAGAAGGCCGGCGACAACGCACAGCCTTTCACTTTTGAAGTATGACGATATCTATCCTGATACATGTTCAACCACACAGTCTACCTATGGTACCTAGGCTCAAACGAAAATCTTCTTTCCAAGATGAGATATCACCTGTTTACTTTTACAAAATGGTTGCTGGCCACAACCTCTCTGTGGAATATCATATCACACTTTTCAAAAAATTAGCATATTATGTATAAAAATAAACATCTTTCAAAAGGATTTCAGTTATCTGAAGGCAACCTCTAGAAATGATATTCTTTATTTTGATCTTGAAAAGATTAAACAGATAAAATTGAACTTTATAGAAGTTAAAAATGTTATGAATTGTGTTTCTAGATACCCATCAACCTGCCATGCTCAGTCACTCTGCAGCCCGGACCCGATGACAAGGGCAAGGTAAACTCATCGTTAATGTTCCAACGCCAAACACCACAATAACTACTTCAGATTTTACCATATAACTGTGTATGCATGAATTTTAAATGGTGGCAGTAGTCATCGTTGTAGTTGCAGTTGATTCATTAGAGCCTTAGGAAATAAATTTATCACAAGTCAAACTTGGAATGATGTCAGAAGACAGGGAAACTTACTAAGGCAGGCAAGGAACACGCACATCACACACCTAGTAAGTACTAACCTTTTACTTTTGCTTTGCAGGCCTGTGGTGTCGACTTTGAGGTGAAAACCTACCTCGCCATGGAGGCCGACAACGCTGACGAGAAAATTGAAAAGAAGTGAGTTCTATCCTTTCACTCTCTTGTCGTTTTTCCACCATCTTTCTATGTGCACTCATCTTTTAACCACTCTGTTTGCCTCATTGTTCTGTCTGACTGACATTTTCTCTACTTCACTCTACACACCGCTCCCCACCCATCCCTCTCTCCTCCCTCTATCCCATTCTTTCTGACAGGGACACTGCTCGCCTTATCATTCGTAAAGTCCAGTACGCCCCCAGTCAGGTGGGCGCCGGGCCCAAGGCCAATATCTGCAAAGGCTTCATGATGTCCGACAAGCCCGTTCATCTAGAAGCTTCACTGGAGAAAGATGTACAGTAGCAAAACTTTCTTGTCACATTTTTCACAGGCCAATCGCCAATCATTAATTCATTCACATAAGCATCTTGTCTGTCCATGGTTCTTTGGGGTGTTTCAATTCTAGTAATTCTAACTCTATGGTGACAATGATGCTGTCTCACATTATATTGGCCATTGCAACACGGAGATTAATCCCCGTTTCCTGTTTTTGATCACAGTTCTTCTTCCACGGTGAAACCATTCCAATCAAAATCAAAGTCAATAACGAGAGCAACAAAACAGTCAAGAAAATCAAAATCACCGGTTTGTACCTCTGACATTAGAAATCACTCTAATTTCATCCTACAAGTCCACAAGTGTTGCTGAGAGCACAGAAAAATAATTCTCTCTCTCTCTCTCTCTCTCTCTCTCTCTCTTCACAGTGGATCAGACTACAGATATTGTCCTTTACTCAGCAGACAAATACACCAAGTGTGTTCTTACCCAAGAGTTTGGGTAAGTGGACAGGAAATTGAAATGACAGAAATACAGTGTCAAATATCAAGTGTCGCTGAAGCAGAATACAAACACGTGGTTTGATGTGTGTGTGTGTGTGTGTGTGTGTGTGTGTGTGTGTGTGTGTGTTTTGTCCTCTACAGAGAGACAGTAGAATCCAATGGCACTTATGACAACACTCTGTCCATCACTCCGCTGCTGGTGGACAACAAGGAGAAGAGAGGGCTGGCGCTGGACGGACGGCTGAAGGATGAGGACACCAACCTGGCCTCCACCACTGTGTGAGTACACACACACACACACACACACACTGCAGACATGGCTGAAATAGCATTTACAAATAACTCATAGCATTTGGTTAAACTTGATGAGTGGGGTTTGCCACATAGGGCAAAATGAAAGCCAGAAAGTTCAAACAGGAAGAAAACTGAACACTAATATAATATTCTTTTCTTTGACTATCAACTGCAGCTTACACATACATCATGTAGTTTAATGTCACTCGTCCCGTTGTTCCCGTCACCCTCGACTGTCTGCTGCCTAATTAAGCAGAAATGCTGTACAAGAGTTTTCAAACACACACACACACAACTCAATTAAACCTTCTAATCCCTAGAATCTCTGTATTTCTCCCTCAGGCTGCGGCAGGGCATGGAGAAGGAGGTGCTGGGAATCCTGGTTTCCTACAAGATTAAAGTGAACCTCATGGTGGCCGGAGGAGGGTGAGTGTGTATTCCTGCATTGTAAGATTTAGCACAGGACAAAGGACCCAATGAAGCCACCTTGTAAGAATTCACAATAAAAAAAAAATAATAATAAAAATAAAAATGTTATCCTGACTAGTGCTGCACAAATTGGGGTGAAATTGGAGGCTGGGTTAACTTCATGTAAAAAATGAATACACTATCATCAATGCTAAATTAATGGTTTATTATTACCTAAATTAAAGCCCAGTGAGATCATGTTTGACTAAAGAGACAGAGCCTAACCTGTGATGTCCCTCTTTTCTGTCTCGCAGCCTGCTGGGCGGCCTCACAGCCAGGTGAGTAGTGTCCATTAATGATGATGTCACAGCACTCACAGCCAATCAGAAGTGATCAACAGTTATCATTATTAGTCTGATTGGTTTGTTTGTTTGTCTCCACAGTGATGTAACAGTGGAACTGCCCTTGTCCCTCATGCACCTCAAGCCCACAGGTATTTTTCAGTAACACACACACACACACACACACACACACACACACACACACACGTGTACAATTTATCTGAAAATATCGTCAAACCCTAAAGTGAATGTAAATATTACCACTACCAATACACTTTACAGTTCATAGCCCAACTTTAGCATGTCCTAATGATGAAAAACTGAAGCTGACATTTTGCTTTTATCTTCTCTTTCCTTCCTTTCACATCAACCGTCCTTCCAAACTTAGCAGAGTAATAACTGCACATCAGTGTAAGTACAAAAAGGCCATTTAATACTTTAATCTTGGTGCTATCATCTAGAAATCATGTCAAATCAAGTAGGAAGTCCAAGTTAGAGGTGACATGTTTATAATCTGTTCTGCTTAGTGTTTTGCCTCTAAGGTTTTTTCTAATGTTCTCCTCCTTACAGTGTCCTGGAGTAAAACTCGGAATAGAGCCCCCATAGTCAAGGTGAGGTTCATCCACAGCACACTCCAGCAAAGCCTGTTCTATTGTTATGTGTGTGTGTGTGTGTGTGTGTGTGTGTGTGTGTGTGTGTGTGTGTCCGTGTGTGTGTCCGTGTGTGTGTTTGTGTATGTAGAAAAGTTATCATGATACACATTTCTGCTGTCATGCTAAAAGGCAAAATCTTTCACCAAATGAGATGTGAAATAAATTAGGGAATATTATGCAATGAACATCCATTTTATTATTTAACGTGATTTTGTATATATATTAGTAGATATTGATATATATCATTATCAAAATAACTTCTTATGGTTATTGTGATATGAATTTTGTCCATATCGCTCAGCTCTATTTAAATGTGTGGTAACTTCTCTCTGTTTGCTCCTTTTCAGAGAGGATGTTACCCTGGAGGTTGAGAAGAAACCCGCAGAAAAACAGGAAGACAAAGAGGAAATGTGACAAAAAAAGAGGAGGAAGATGGATGTGACTGGTGTCATGAAGCCAAATAACAAAAACAGAACAAATAAAGAGAATGGCCTTTTCAACAATACAAAGATAGCATAAGTTCAGATGTAACATCAGCCCTCACACAGATGTTGCTGTTCTTGTTTTTGTTGTTTAAATCATGATATCATTCATATATTGCAGGACAGTATCCAACAGCTAGAGACCAAAGCTAGAGATAGGAAATCATTTTAAATCCATAAAAGCTACTCTGAATCACAGTGCTACATGTAGCTCTCCGCTCATTATCTGTTATTTTGAATGACATTGTGTGTTTTGTTTTGTTTTTTGTGAAATTCTGTGAAAAACAAATATGTTTTTGACTAGCCAAGTCAATAACCCAAAATCCAATAAAACAATTCTAAAAACAGACTTCTTATGACGTGGGTTTTATTTCTCTGTCTCTGCTCAGGATGACAGGGAGTTTTAGCTTGGCTGTGAAACTTGTTCCAACACTTTAAATAGTTAGAATGTAAATTTCCCATTCTTTTTTTCCCACTGAGCAAAATTTGGACTGCAGCTTTAGCTTGCTTTCCAACTTGACCACAGATTCACTGTTCTGTTGTTCCTCCATATTGTAAACTAAGAGAGCTCTGGCTTCTGCCTCCACTGGAGCAGCTGGAACAAAATGGCGTGGCTCTGGGTTATCTCATCTTCATGGTCAAAGTGAGCAGTTTGGGGATATTCTGAAGGGGAGAAATGTCAGACGACGTGTAAGAACTGCAATGAGATTCTGTCACTCTCTGTTTTACCTATAGGCCAGACAGTGTGTCTCTACCACACAGAGGACAATTATGATGTAAAAAGTTGTCAAATTTGTGTGAGAAGAATGTAATATTGTTATACAGGAGGATAGATGAGCAGCGGTGTCAATTCACTCAGCCCTAAAGGTATGGCAAAGTCAGCTATTGGTCAACAGACTGTCATCTTAGAGACAACATTGGTCCAGAATGCTTCCCTATGTGAATGTTTTTAAAGATGTGACTTCCAAATAAATTTCTTGATCTTTGCTCTCTATTGTAAGCATAAAAACAAGATCAAAGTTGGACTCCTTTAGGCTAAGTGGGTAGGGCACTGAGGTTAACCTGGGATTATCTGTGCTGTAAAAGGAAAGAAAGTCAGAGGATAAGGAAGATAACCTAATACTTCTGGATGTTGGATCAGAGAGGGATCTTCAGGAAACACTGAGAGGAGGATCCTGACCCGGCCTTACTCAAACCAGGGTTTATATATCGCCCATCACACACACACACACACACACACACACACACACACACACACACACACACACACGTAGAAACGATTATAGCGAGAGTATCATAAATCGTGTCGTATGATCGTATCATAGACGGACACCTCCTCTACACCGGTGGAGGGCAGCAACACGCCTGAAATGTTTCTATCCTGCCGTGAGTCCAACGAAGAAGACGACGACACACGAGTTCTCTCCTTGACGTCATCACGCACAACGTGCTGTGGCGGAGGAGCGGTGAAGCAACATGGCTTTGAATGGAGGTTTGTGAACTTCATAGCTAGCGAACTAACTTTGCCTTTTATCCCATTCAGCCACACCGTTGATACGGAATTATCTTGACGTATGCAGAGGAAAGGAGTCTCGTCTTTATTTTTATTTTTCAAATTAAGATTTGATACCGCCTAGTTAACTACGTAACGTTAGCTAACATTACCTTAGCACGGTTGACATCTCGACGTTTGCTTGCAAGCTTGTCATCAGTTGCTAGCCGAGTACTTTACGTGAAATAGTCTTAACCTACATAAATTGAATACAATAACTAATGTTAGCCAGGTTACTAATCTAACGCCGAGTGTCCCCTGAAATAAGCTAAACTGTTTGGGTAACGCTACTAGCTAAATGCTAAAAGGTACAGACTCATAGTTCAATATTGCTGTTTGGATAAACTGTTCCATATTATTAACGTTAAATTAAGGCATCTACTTAGGTGGCTAGCTAGGTAATGTAGGGCTGTGTTGTGGTGCTGTGTATTACTACAGCTATGGTTTTAAGATGGCTAAGGAGTGCAAGTTGATGAAGTGTGGTTCCTGCACATCTATAGTGCATAGTGACACAAAATGAAATTATATGTAAATGCTATCTGCAGGTGTCACAGCATCTGTAACAAAAATATTAAACACATTGTGAGGATGAATGTACACTCCCTGTGTAGGTGTACTGCAATTAAACCAGCACTCTGTTACTGTGTTCCCAGATGACGAGGACTTTGAGTGGGAGCCTCCGACAGAGGCGGAGATGAAGGTGATCCAGGCTCGCAGGGAGCGACAAGACAAAATCAGCAAACTGATGGGAGACTATCTGCTGAAAGGATACAAGATGCTGGGAGAGTGTTGTGAGCTGTGTGGGGTGAGTGGTGTGGAGTTTTATTTTGATGGTGTCTGAATAATGGGGAAAAAAAGGAGTGGTGTAATATATGTGTGTGTGGGTTAAACAAAGTTTGTTTGTGTGTTTCCAGACAATTCTTCTCCAGGACAAGCAGCAGAAGAACTACTGTGTATCATGTCAGGAGCTGGACTCTGATGTTGACAAGGACAACCCTGGTACACACAACAAACACACACACAAACTTAATGCGCATCTGTGTCAACTACACCAGTTGTGGTTAATTGTATCTCCTCTCCTGTTTTGTCTTCTGTCCTCTCCTCATTCTTTCTCCTTTCCCCCATCACCTCTCCTCTTGCCCTCACCCTCTCCCTTCATTACTTAATTTCCTATCTCCCTTTCTTCCTTTTCTCTCACTCAGCTCTAAATGCCCAGGCAGCGTTGTCCCAGGTCAGAGAGAGGCAGCTTGCAGCTCAGCCCCCTGCACCGTCCCAAGCCCCTGAACTGAACGTAGGCCCCAGCACCAGCCAGGGGAGCGGGTCAGTTCCTCAACCGAGACCGGAGCACTGTGAGGGGGCCGCCGCAGGGCTGAGAGGCCCCCTGCCTCCACCTGCTCTCCCTGCTCCTACCACCCCTGCCCCCACCACAGTCCTGGCTTCCACCTACCCCCCCGCCCTAGCTTCTGCCTCCCCACAAAGCACCACCCACCATCCTGTGTTACAAGAGGCTGAGGAAGCCGTTCTAACCAAACTTCGCTGGGCCACTTCCCAGCTACAGAGCTCGGCCTCCCTGGAGGGAAGCATCCAGCTGTGCAGCCTCATCACCAGCTGTGCCCAGTCGCTGCGCAGCCTCAGGGAGCTCAACCAGTAGCCACCCTGGACTGGCTGGGCCCACGGATTAATGGGAACGCTGGTCCTGCTTGCCTCTGTTTTGGGTTAATGACTCTGGTCAGCTGCTTTTCAACGACTCTCTTTGACTGAACCCATGCTTAGAGTTGAATGCGGAATTGGGCAAAAATGCACTTGAAATAGGATTAAAATGTCAGAAGTGTACAAGGTACTCTTGACTTCACTTTTTACAGGCTTCCATTAGTGTTTATGAACAAAGTTTTGAATGTTTGGCTGTTTTTTTTCCTCAGTGATGATGAAAATGAATTTTTCCAAGCATATTCATTGTTATGATTCATTTGAAAACAATTGGCTTTTTATCATTTTAAAATAAGGCTAAATCAATATTATGTTGTAAAATAATGGCAGCGTGGTCATACTGCTTTCATAGTTAATTTGGCTTTAGTAGGGGTAAAAATGAAAAAGAATGCCTTCTTTATACCTAATTGTTATTCAAACCCAGCACAATGAATGGATGTTCTGAACCATTGAATATTTCAGACCAGTCCTGCTTGTCAGATCCTTCAAAACCCTTTCAAGTGGACAAACCACTTGCAAGCAGGGATGCAGCTTGAGGATTTTGGGTTCTTGCCCGGCTCACTGACCCGGGGCGACCATCAGGCCCCATTCAAAATCTGGCTAGTGAGGAATATTTTGTATTAGCCTGGTCTGAAATCCCCTGTCATGCGCAAGTTGGTTGTAAAACCTCCATCTCTGCCAACAAGAAACTACAACATAAATGAAAAGTTTTGTTTCAATTCATACTCAAGTGCAGTATAAGCAACGTAATACCACTATTAAGATTACTACTACTAATGATGATAATAATTAATTAGTTTTAGTATTAATAATGCCATTATTTCTTTGCCCAGCTCCGTTTGACAGCATAAAATGAGTTCTTATTCTGCGCTTTGAAATCCATCTCGGACCTAACAGCTGTGTCAGTGCGCTCATGCACGTGTATTTGTGTGTGTGCACAGCATGAGTGTCTGTGTGCCCACAATGCAGTTCACTCATAATCGAACCAGAGGACCTCGTTCACATCTGTAGTGGAATATTTATAATTTGATCACCACATAACTACTGGTGAACAACAGATGCTAGGAGTAAAACAATTATACACAATCTATAAATCGGTGGTGTCCAATTGTGGGACAAGAATATGCATATTTTCATTCCAATCACACACCAGCTGGTTTCAAATGATTAACACAACTTCAACCAGAGAGGGAGTAACTGTTTTGAGAAATAAGCTGTTGTAGTGTTTGGTTGAAATTAAACCCTGCATACTCTTGTCCCTTGATGGAAGATGGTTGGAAGTTACTGCTATAAATTGTCCATTATAACTCATAGACTTTCTTTGATAAACACACCTGTCCTCTGATCTGACCCTGCTTTTGCACACATACAAACACACACATCTTTCAATCTAGCTGTTATCTCTCACGCTCAAACGCATTTCTGTTTCTCTATGGTTTGCCTCTGGTGATGCAAAGTTTGGTGCTTTGTGTCTTGGCTCTTCTGAGGTCTTTCAGTGTAAAGTATAAATCTTTGATGCATGATGAATTTGGTTGTTTGATCCGGCGATGTGCAGGTGAGGCGGGTTAGGATTAGGGTGCATGGTTCAGTGTTCGCCTGCATGACTTGATGGAAGAATGACTGGCAGAGGTAAATCCTTATCACTCTTGACTCCTGGAAAAAAAGTCTTTCTAGAACAAATGGACTGTTTGTGTACTGTATATCTCTAGATGCTTCACATGGGAACAGCCAGCTGCAGTGTTGTCCAAGGAAGTTTCTCAGTTGCCTAATTATGTACCAGAATAAAGAAAGCGTTGCCTGTTGAGCAGACTGTTTATGGTGTGTTTCTTCCACCAGAGGGTGCCAAATGCATTCCGCCATGAAGTTTTGTTTGTGAGAAAATATTTAAGCAGTATATTAAATACAAATCTACTTCTATATTGTATTTCTATTTAAAATCAAATGTTGCTACCTCAGATGAAAAACCACCAGACCCAGAGCCATATTGTGTATTCAATTTCACCATAACCCGACACTGCTGCACTATTTCAGGCCTGTTTCGGACAGTTTGAATTGAATAATGTTGGAGTGTAAGAGTGCCATTAAGATGCACTGTCCTTCCTCACTTTGATTACTTCATTTAATAATCCACCAAATAGCTGGCCTTATTTGGGATGGCTGTCATTTTTGGTAGGCTAGGACTGGACTTAAAGCTCTGTCTTTGTATGTTACAGTTGCACCTTGAGATACTGTATCCAGTTGCCATTGTCCAATCAGACAGGCTGGACTGACAGTTTCCCTTTTCCCCAAATATAGACTGTGTTGAACGGTAGCGGGGCGGGGCGCGGTCATCGCCGGGCGGAGCCGGGGTATGTCGGTGAACTCTCCCAGACAAAGGAAGAAAGGAAACAAAACAAAGCCAGGAAGCCTGGCATGATGAATTCGGCAGTCCAGACCTCCACATTTGACTAAATACATCCCAAAGACAAAGACGCATTATTAACTTGCTTTTGCCTTTGAGGAATCTGTTTGCACGGTTTCGGACGCCGCTCTGCTGCTGCACTCTGGGAGAAGCAATCACAGCACCCATAGGTGGTGGTGAGTATAGGTGCTCATCAGACTAATGCACTACCTTGTATGTGCGTTTGAGGAATTGGTTTTCTGTCTTTACACTCTGACTGGACGTCCATGCAGAAAATACATGCTCACCAGACGCTCATGATACTGTGAACGCGGCGTCGCCTTTGCCTGCAGTGTGAAACTAGATCCAGTCTAAAGAGTTTGGGATGAACGGGGTTCAGGCCGGGGGTGTGTTTGCAGTCGAGGGGCTCCCGCCGCTGCCCAAAGGCCTGAGCGGCATCCTGAACTCCAGCGGCGGCTCGTGGCGGGACATCGAGAAGGTGCACAGCAAGAGAGCGCGCATCCAGGCGGACATCAGCCGGGGCGGCGGGGACGCGCCCTGTGGTAGCAGCAAGCCGGCAGGCCTGGACGCTGCGCTGGCGCTGCTGCGCAAAGAGATGGTAGGTGGTCTGTCTGTCTGTCTGTCTGTCTGTCTGTCTGTCTGTCTCTCTCTCTCTCTCTCTCTCTCTCTCTCTCTCTCTCTCCCTCTCCCTCTCCATGTGTGTGCGCGCGCGCACGTGTGACTGTAGCATAGGTGCATAGATTTTGTCTTTGTCTCTCAGACTATCCGTGTCTGACTGTTGCAGTCTCTGTGTGTGTTTATGTGTGTATGTTAGTGTCTGTCTGGTTATAGTGTCTCCATCAATATAAGAGCTACATGTCTGCATCATTTTCATATACAGTATCTGCTATGATTGCCACATGGCTAGACAAAGTTTGATCCTGTGTGTGTGTGTGTGTGTGTGTGTGTGTGTGTGTGTGTGTGTGTGTGTGTGTGTGTGTGTGTGTTCGACAGGTGGGTCTGCGTCAGCTGGACATGTCTCTGCTGTGCCAGCTGTGGTCGCTGCATGAAGCCATCCAGGACTACAAAGGCTCCTCGCTGCTCTCTGACAGCGCCGACAACGGCTACTCCGAGGGGGAGGAGGAGGAGGAAGAGGAGGAGGAGGAGCAGAGGGCCGCTCCTTCCTCCTCCCTGCCTCTGCCTCCACCCAGCAGCAACTCCAGAGACCAGTGGATCAAAGACTCCTTTCATATTCCCTAATGTTTTTTACTCTTTGATTGTCTGAAGAAGGATTTGTGGAGCACTCATGCTCTTTTTCAGCTCCGCCCTGCGTCACGTTCATACAGTTAAACACACACTCACCCCTGGGAGACAGCCAGTCCTCAACTGGTGACCACTGAACTGGGGGTGAAGTGCCTTATGTAGGGGCATCCCCACACTGTGGAGACAGGGGAGAGGGCAACTCATTGACTTCCCCTGCCCAAATTGTTCCAAAGCCTGTCTCTAACCTTAAGTCTACAGCTGTCCCCATACTGTGTATACAGGGTGTCCGAAAAGTCTGGATTCACAGGGATGGACTTTATATTTTTTCTTTCTTTCTGGTCTATGTCAGGTCCAAAATTAACCGCCCACTAAGCACCAAATGCTGGTAGAATTTGTCTTGGGCAGATACATAAATAGTCAATAATCAATAGTCACCCACTACACTGAGTGCATTTTAAACAGTAACATTTGAATGCCTCGGTATTATGCAGTCTTTGGTCTTTGCCTGTTCTCATACTTTGTCACACATTTTGACTGTGAGCCAATCAGATCAAAGCAAATCAATTATTAAAAAATTATTCTTGGCAGGTATTTGTTGTAGTTTAGCAGCCCTTGGCAGGTGAGATAAAACATTTATTTTTGACAGTGGCACTATAGATGGTAGATACTCTACAGATCACGCTTCTGAAATCTGGTTTTGATGCTTGTTTAGTTGGTGGTTTCCTGATGATACAAGACTTTTTTGACACCCTGTATTACATGTTGAAATAGACTTTCCTATCATACAGTACTTCAGGCCATGTAGTGGCATGGCCTCTAAAGAACAGAAGTGCTACCAATCAATAATTTGTGTTCCCTTTAACATTAAAGTGAATCAATGTGAGAGGCTTGAGCAACATACAGTACATCCAAAACCTGTCAATCTAATCTGTGAACTTTTGCCACATAAATAGATTTTCCATACCTAAAGATATAGAGGAATTCCACAGAAAATTATGTTTGAATGCTTGAATTCAGACAAAGAAATAGCAGCTGTTTACTATGAGTACAGGAGCATGACCGTCTAGAAAATGTTCTTTCAACCACTGGAATACATTTTCCTTGATCTTGAGAGCTCATAAATCAAAACTCATAAAACAACAAAAAAAACTCTGCAAATTATAGGACATGATCTCTGTCTGTCAGAACATCAACCTAAAAATTCATTTTGGTGGAATTCCCCTTTAATTTAATAGCCAGCTCCTCTGCACTTAAGATGTTGGACCCAGGCAAATTCAGCTCATCATAGTCATAATATACTGAGTTGAGCCTTCCACATCTCAAAGCCCACTAACTGGATAGGAACCAGGATTATCAAACTTGGTTTATCAAAAATGTTTTCAAAGTCTCTGGATTGAGTTGTTTAATTCTCAAACAAAATGTATTACAGTTTTATACAGCTGAAAGTTGAATGTTTTGGCAAAGTCGTTGAATGAATATGTGTAACTTTGTAGTCTGTCAACTTCATCTGTTATGATCTTTTGTATCTCAATCTTAAAATAAAACTACAGTGTATGCCATAGATATGTACAGTATTCCTTGAACTTGATATAATCAGTGGCTGATATTACAAAATCTGACCAACAGGGGGCGGACTATCTCCAGTCGAGAAAGCTCCTTCACTCCTGCAGCCCTCCTGCTTTTAAGTCTTGTAGAAAAGCAGCGTGGGGGAAACCATTTGCTGTGGTGGGAGCAGGAATGAGGGGAGTGACGTCTCAGTAGAAAGTCCCATGCTGTTCTCTATTTATAATCAACATATGTTGTGGATATTGTTAGATGCCGGCCTGCCTGTCTCTCTGATAGACTGCCTGCCTGCCTGATGGTTTGACTGTCGATCTCTGAGCTTTTGAGTGTCTGCTTTTTGTCTTTCGCTCATCACTTAGGCATTCAGTTGAGAGCATCAGCGAAATGTCTGAAATGTAAACCAACTGCACAGTCTTTTTAATTTCTTCTGTCTCTGCCTGCTCAGTCACTCAGTCCATCTTCCTGCTTACCTCTTTGTCTTTCTTTGCTTGTTTGCTTGTTTGTCCATCTATCTAACTATGGATTACATTGGGTGATAAGTAAAAAAAAAAAAAGGTCATTATCGGGCTAAAGGTCAGTGCAGTGGGTGCTGGGGAGCGCTGGAGAGGACAATAAGGTGTTAGATGTAGGGCTGCAACTAACGATTATTTCCATTATCGATTAATCTATTGATCTATTGTATATAAAATGTCAAAAATAATGACAAATCCCCCTCAAAAGTTCTCAGAGCCCAAAGTGATGTCTTAACATTGCTTACTTAGTCTGACCAGCAGCCAAAAAAAACCCAAAGCATTCATTTTATAATGATATGAAACAGAGAAAAGCTGAAAACCTTAGCATTAATGAAGCTGTAACCAGCAAATCTTTGGTATTTTTACTTGATAAATGACTAAAAAGATCATCAAAAGTATAATCGATTACTTTTCTGTCAATCGACTAATTGATTAATCGACTAATTGTTTCAGCAACAGGAAGCTGGACGAGACCAGTCAAGACACCAAGGAAACAGTGGCACCCCAAAAGTTATAACAGAAGAAAAGGGAGACAAGGAAGTACAAGGAAGAACACTGTTTTCAGATGTCAGTGTTGGATTGGAAGCATACGGTACAATATGGTGTGAAATAGTTGGCAGAGTGATCAGGTCAGTGCACAACTGTTCACAAGGCTGCAGGACAGTAAAACAAAGGTAAGCTTGGCAGGCTGCGAAGTTCAGTTGGTGCTAATTGGTAGATCCTGAAAACAGAGGACAACACATGCTGTTAGGTGTGTATGCATGTGTGTTTGTTTGGTGTTGGTGGTGGGTGTGGGGGTGGTGGTGGTGGTGGTGGTGGTGGTGGTGGTGGGGGGGGGGGGGTATTAGAGGATTGTAGGCCAACTCTGAGTCATGGGAGAGTTTGTTCCCCCCGGTCCACACTTGTCTGCCCCAGCTGCCTCTGTCCATCCATCCATCCCTCTGCCCTCTCCTAAAAATACACTCCTGCTCTCACTGAGGAAAATCCCTGTGCTCTGACCCAGCCTGTTCACACACACACACACACTCACACACTGACCCTAGTCAAGTCTGCCCTCTCCATGGAAACTATGCCTCTCTATTTAACTAGATGAAACACACTTTTCTGGTCGGGGCTGAATGACGCAGCTGGGACTCAGGAAGTGAACAGAATTATAACTATGAACTCAATAATGAAAAATAGAAAAATCCATGACACTTCCCCTATGTATCTGAACATGAAGCACTGGCTGGGTTGGGGTGAAGTAGTTCTGATAGACTGATAGCTGCATGGTTACTTACAACAAGCCTTGTAGCCTGCAAGAGACCTGAGGAGAGTGGAGAGGTTGTGGAGCTGATTAAGTAAAATCAGCCATTCTCAGATAAGACTGTTCCAGTGACACAGACAGTCAGGATCAAAGTCTACAGGTGTGAGACCGTGTTACCTCACCGACTCCACAGACTGCCTACTGTAAGATAAAAACTTTGCATAGTGCTGCATCACCATAGGGTTTGCATAGCTTCTCTCTCTCTCTCTCTCTCTCTCTCTCTCTCTCTCTCTCCCTCTCTCTCTCTCTCGCTTGTCACTGAAGGGAAAGAGGGAGGGTGAACTCATTCTGAAGTCAGTAGGCCTATATTACAACACCAGGCTGACTAAAAGCTGCGCTGTCTCCATGTGGATTACTGCCAGAGAACTATAGGGAGAAGTTCTCAATGAGAGTTACAGTAGCAGTTTTGAAACTTCAGGTTATTTAGCCCGTGGACGGCATTGAACCGGGCGGATTCGGTTCCTCTTTACTTGTGGCTATCCTAATTGTCAGATCTGTACATGACTCCTTCCCTTCGGTACATGGCGACATTTCTCTTCTTTTTTTTTTATGTGACTCAACTTATTGCCAATGAGCGCAAGTCGCAGCTTGTGTGAGAGCGAGGCGGTTCATCACCAGCGGACCTTTTAAGGAACGGATCCGAGCGGACAAAGAAAGCTGGATCGTTGTTGTTGTTGTTGTTGTTATTTTATTTCATAACTTTTCATTTCATCAAAGGGGAAAAATATGACTTCGGTGTGGAAAAGACTGCAGCGGGTTGGCAAAAAGGCTTCAAAGTTTCAGTTTGTTGCTTCTTACCAGGAACTCGTTTTGGAGTGCACCAAGAAATGGTGAGTAGGTGAAGGACAGATGAGTTTAGTGTTTGGAGACATTATTGCTTGATATAATAAGTTTTCACAACTTTCTGCCCTGTGCAATTGGAAAGTTTTTCACTGTTTGAGTTGTAAATAGCCTTCCGAGGGCGTAGTATACGCACACAGCACATGCCCTGCCAGTGAACGCTATTATAGTAAGACTCCATTATGAGTAAGGATGAGCATATTAATCAAGTTGTGGATGTTAATATCAACATGAAGTGTGTCAATAGGCTACTGCCGTTTCCGCTATGAAGGTTGTCAGGATCAGACTGTGGAGGATACTGAGGGCGTGAGAGAGAGAGTGAGTGAGAGAGAGAGAGAGAGAGAGAGAGAGAGAGAGAGAGATGGGCCAGGTGACTGATGTGAATGCATTTTGTTTCATCTTTAGGGATTCAAGTTTCACCACAAGACCATATTCAGACTTTATTCAAAATCACTTAGCCTAGCCTACAGCAATTTGTACAGCAATTTGTGTTGGTCCCATTGGTCCAGAGACATATAAACAATTTCCACAGTACTGACACACATGGTTCTCCACAGAGACAAGAGGACCTCACATACTCTGCATGACATGCTATGGACATTAGACATACATGCAGTACAGACAATACATAACACTCTACATAGGATAGCCTACATTCAATACTCTATTGCATTGTTAAAGCCTTGGTTTGTTTGTGTTTTTCCTTTCCTATTGAAAAGGGAAAACTGTATAAGAATACATACCGTCAGACATTACAAATAGGCTGTGTTAAATTTGATTTACAGTTTTACATTCAACATTAATTTTGAATAATTCAGCATAAACATTCACAGCAGACTCACTTTTCTTATTTCATTTCGGAGATGTAATCAGATCGGTTTATTAGTGTTCAAGCCATAGGGATTTCTCCCGTTGTGCAATTTCCTGTTACATACCTCATGCAAAACACTTGAAGCTTGGCAGTATGATGCAGAGTATGGACCTCTGTTCAGCTCTGACACAGTGACGCAACAGGACTGTGATCAAAGGAAAGTCAAAAGTGGAAATTCTGGGGTTCACATATGGGAAAGTTACGGATGATATCACCATCACAGAATCCATTAGTTTCCATTATTGAGATGTTTGGTAGCCAATTTGTTCATCTCGCCAGATGGTTCATGGTTTACCTGAAAATGTACCTTAAACATCTTAAAAACCTATCCATAACCATATTTTATGAAAACTCTTAACTTCTGAGGTGTCACATGTTTCTGAAAAGTTTCTCCATTGTGTCGTAACTCAACCTTTGACAAAGATCCTCACTTTGTTTCTCTTTGGAAACTGTATTAAAGCACAACAGAGCACATTTTCTGGAAAAACACACAGGTTACACACCTCACAGGTTAGCATGGCATTTTGCTCAAATGTGGTTATTTTCACAACACCGGTGATTTTCACATATTATGGAAAAAGTTTATTATTATGGCAATGTATACTCTGCTTTTAACCAAACCCAAACAGCTGTTGATTCCTGACAGCCTTAAATTTATAAGATCCTCATATGGGCTGATACTCTCTTGTTTCACACCATGAGGCACGCTATGACCATCAAAACCTCTTCTATTCACATTCCAGTCTAACTCTTGACCTTTGAATTTCTAAGTAGCCTACATAGTTTGAATAAGAATCTCTGTAGTCTCATTCACTTTATTCCATTAGACGGTAGATGTCAACATCATGTCAAATGCAATTCCTCTAGACTATTAATGAAGCAGAACCTTGTGTGATTTCGAAGAGTTTTTGTTACATTTTCTCCCTTTAAAAGCCGACTGGATCTAACACTGATGAGAGGTAGTATCTTCAGTAGACCCTTGCCCACATGTCAGTAAGGCCCTCACCTCCTTATCTCTCCAGGTTACAGGGCGGAATAATTGTGTAAGCGTCTTTACAGTAGTGCAATAAGATAACTGTCTCACTCTCTCACCGATGAGTACTCCGCTGCAGTGATTGAAGCCAGGCTGGTGTGAATAAAGTCTCTGACTTTTTAACAGAGGGATAGGCCTTGTGTTGTATGGCTTTGGCAAAATTGGACTCAGAGAGGGGGGTAGGGAGGGAGTGAGAGCGGAGATTTAGAAAGAGGAGGATTTAGATTTAGAAAGAGTGATTACTCACACACATGATGAAATCAGAGTTTTTTAAAAGCCTCATCCAGGAGGCAAGAAGGAGACAGGAACCAAAGAGAGAGTAAACACTGGAGATTTTTTCCAAATTTTCAGGCACAAGATGTTTTTTTTTTTTTTTAAAGGAGAGCAGGCCATCCAAACTCCTTGTGTGTTTTCGGCTCTGTATTCAGCGTCTGTGACGGAGGTTACTGACACTAATGGGCTGTGACACAGCGAGTGACACAGCGAGTGTCACAGCCGGGAACTGAACCCTCGGCCAGGTGTGTGGTGTGGGGGATGTACATGTCTCACAACAAGTCATATGCGCTGTACACAAGTTTGTTTTGTGCTGTATCACTGCTAGTGTACGTGTGTGTGTGTGTGTGTGTGTGTGTGTGTGTGTGTGTGTGTGTGTGTGTGTGTGTGTGTGTGTGTGTTGGGGGGGGGTGTTCTAATTTAATGCTATGATTTGAGAGAGTTGGCTTCCTTGGAGACTGTCACCCACACTTGTTGCTCTGATGCATGCTTAGAGTAGGTGTGATACAGATGATTTGCATTTGCAACTGCACTCGTGAAAATTGCAACTATCATGCCTGACATATGACGAGTGTAAATAATTTCTTAAGCTTTATGTTAGATGTTGGATTTACAGAGGGAGTTTGAAAAAAAGACGAGCAATGAGAATGCACTGTGCCTACACTGTGTTTATCATATGTTATCATATCATATGTTTAAGTCAATCAATTCTTTTTCAATGATGTCCTGACAAGAGGCAAAGAAGCTCTTGATGGGGAATTGAAGGAAATGGAAAGAAAAACACAGAGGGAGACAAGATAAGAAGTGTAGCCATTTGCAGAGGGCAACAGAAAACACAATAACAACAGTAATGCTGAAAGAGACAGTAAAGTAGCGCACACATTAGGACGTGGAGACCGTAACCAGCATAACAAGTAACACCAGCAACAACCAGGGCACTGCTAAAAGCAATTAAAACATGTGACAAAATCATACGACTGCACAAATAGAGAAGTTAGTGTCATAATTTTGCTGAGAAACAGCTGCATTTATGCCTATAAATATCTGTGAAAGTGTCTGTGGGTCACATGCTGTACTCATCTTTCTAAAACCTGAACAATGTTTCTATATGGAGGTTAATAAAGTTCATCAATAATTCAGTCAGATATGGAATATATAACTATTGTCTTCTGAATAATGTAATATGAACCACAATACATAGTTACTGTATGTGACTAAACTGTCTTATGCCAGACTGCTGATGTAGAATAGACTTTCTGGAGTAAAACTGAATACAAACAATTGTTATTTTGCCTCTCGCAGTTTAAATTTATCGCAGTCATTTGCATTTTAGATCTCTCTAAGTTGTCTTTAAGTTTCGGGTCTTCCCTCTTTCTGATTTTCCTTTCCTTCCCTCCACCCACCCCCATTCCTCTTTCTTCCCCTCCAGTCCTTTTGCTCTGTGCCTGCCAGTCTATTTCTGATGCCACTCCTGACCCCCTAACACACATACCCCACACACACACACACACACATATACACACACAGTCTTCCTATTGCTATACTTATACTGCAACCTGAGACAATTTACTGCATAGTAGCCTCAGCTAGCCATCATTTGTCCAGTATAGCTACGATTTACTGTCTATAAACTATTACTAGAGATATTATGGGGAACATGCGTGGGTGTTATGAATGCTGTGGTGATACTTGTATATTCAGAGTTAGCAGTTGAGTTTAAAGGAGTACTTCTTCTTGTAATATCATGCCCAGATGTATTTGTATGAGGTTGTGTGTGTGTGTGTGTGTGTGTGTGTGTGTGTGTGTGTGTGTGTGTGTGTGTGTGTGCATACCCTGGTGAAGGGGGTTCCGTCTTCCTGCTCAGAGGCACACCTCACATTCAGATAGACCCAGGTCACATGACTCAGCAGCTTCCTGTTTCACTTCCTGTACTGCAGAGGCCTCAAAAAAATACAATGGAAAACACACACACACATATTTTACAAACACACACATTTACATCCTTGCGGATACAGTACAGTACATACAGATATACTGACGCGCAATTTACTCAAACTAGACACACATGCCATGCATTCACAAAGGAACAGCTGCCTGCACACACACACACACACACAAACACACACATCTACATCCTTGCGAATGCATACTGATAGACTGACACACAATTTACTCAGACTAGACAAACATACCATGAACACACACACAGCCATCTGCATACACACACACATACACACACACACAGTCTTGTCTTTGACTCCAAGGCAGTATCCTTACTTAGCAGTGACTGTCATAAGACCTCCAGTGTTCTGTGTGTATGATATCCAGTTTGTTGAGACGTTACACCCAGACATTACATAAGAGTTGATTCAATTTGTCAGATTTTGTCTGGAATTAGCTCCAGTTAAGCTTAGTGTTTAAATTTAGAAGAGTGTGAAGAAATTCTTTGGTCATAATGTTTTCTCTGAGGCTTTTTTCAGAGCTTTTAATGTTGAAAAAAATGGCAATCTGAACAATGCTCACATAACTCACATTTGTTTTTTGAAGCTTTGCCTTGGTTGGAGATCAGTAGAGCAGTATGTATGTAATCAATATAAGATGGGTTGTTCATGTAATGACATGCCATGGTGTAATCTGATGTGTTTCCAGGCAACCAGACAAGTTGAGGGTGGTGTGGACCAGGAGGAACAGACGCATGTGTTCCAAGGTGAAACTACTGAAACACTACACACACACACACACACACACACACACACACACACACACAGATGTTCTCTCTAACATGGTGTTTGTTGTGCAGCTCCACAGTTGGCAGCCAGGAATCAAGAACCCGTACAGAGGCATGGTGGTGTGGCCGGTACCGGAGAACATCGACATCTCTGTTACACTATTCAAGGTACTGTTATCACAACTGGACACAGTATTATACTTTATACTTGTGCGATATACAAAGAATTGATTTCACATACCTTTTTTTTTAAGGATAAGGCCGGTGTTTTTTAATACATTGCTTACCATCAACAAATCCTATGAAAATAACAAAATCAACAATGCGTTTGCTCTACTCCTGTTACTTTCTGACTTCCCACGTACCGTTTTTAGCCGTCAACCCGGAAGTCATTGGCTTCAATTGTAAGCTAAAAACCTTGAAATACAGCTCACAAAGACATAGTTTCAATTTTAAAAATCCCTAACTGTTACCACGAAAAGTCAAGCTACTGTAGTTATTACCAAATCAAATTCAAATGGGAACAAATTCTTCATTACGCCGGGGACTATTTTCGGTGCTACAGAACAACTTTCCTGAGATCACAAACGTGTTTACAGCCGGCTTATTAAGTTGTTTGAGGAAAAAGTCTGCTGGCCCGGTGCATCGTGATGATGAGATATGCTGCCCAGAGCAGCAGCATGGCTCTTTGACGTGTTTTTAATTGTTTTTTTTTTAATACAATGGAGTTCTATGGCTGCTGGGACATGGCTTCATTGGGCACCGGTTACATGGACGAGATTTGCTGGCAAAACAAAATCATTGCTGATTTTGTTATTTCTAGGATTTGTTGACGGTAAGCAATGCATTAAAAAAACACCGGCCTTATCCTTTAAGCAGACAAGTAGACAGGATGTTACACATTGCTTGTTCCACTCCAATTATATGGAGTAATGTTGTTGCTTCCTCAGGAGCCCAATGCAGATCAGTTTGAGGACAAAGACTGGACCTTTGTTGTTGAGGGTGTAAGTATCTCTAGACTTCTCCTCTATCTAACTCATTACCTAACTAGTCAATTATCCTAAACCTCTAGTGCCAACGTATAGAGCTGGGTCATGCATTGTTTCTCAGTACTGTTAATGAACTGATACTTTTTTCAGTATTCATCTATGTTGAATGAAGAATATTTCATTATGTGATTGAGTAAATTATGTTCTGCATAATATCTTAAATATGCCATTTGCTGTAATAAATGAAAAAATCCACAAAACTTACTGTATATAAACAGTACATTCAACAATTAGTATTCAAGAATAAAACATTTTGTATATTTTGATGCTTTAAAATTTGTAGTTTATTAATAGTTATAATTTTTCAACACCCATCCCTACCTGCCTTCCACCCTCACTGTCTCATACAGGAGAGCAAGGGCCATCGTAAGGTGTTGGCATCAGCGGACATAAACCTGAAGCGGTTTGCCAGCCCCACCCCCACCCAGACCGACCTGACGCTGAAGCTGAAGCCGCTGTCTGTCAAAGTGGTGGAGGCCACGCTCAAGCTGTCGCTGTCCTGCGTCTTCCTCCGGGAGGGAAAAGCCACGTGAGTAGCAGTTATTTTTCTTTCTGCTACTAGTTATTACATCAGTACATGGTGTTTATGGATTATAAACACAGTTCTTTATTACTGTGATTAATGTGATTATTATGATAATTATGACTATGTCTATGTCTATGTTTATGATGTCCATGTGCTGACTGGTAGTTGTCCCATGATTTTGCCCCGTAAAGATGATGTCATACCATTTACCTGTCTCTTGCTGATGATGTCATGTTGTCTGTTTATCCCAGACAGAAGTACTCGATAAATGATCGCTGGGCAGCTTGAATTCAACTAGTGCAAATATTTTAAAACATACTCAATTATATTTTCCAATAGTGGCAATATTATCTGTCATCGTGTGTGTTTGACCATTAGTAGTCATGTCATCTGTGAGCTTATCACCACATAATGATGTTGTCATATATGTTTCTCTTGTGTGTTTGTTGGCTAGTGATGAAGACATGCAGAGTCTGGCCAGCCTGATGAGCGTCAAACCCACCGATATCGGCAACCTCGATGACTTTAATGAGAGCGACGAGGAGGAGGACAAGAAGTCTGTCACTGCTACAGGTAGGCACACACACACGCACACATACACACACACACACACACACACACACACACACACACACACACACACACACACATACACATACACACACTGCTTCTTCTGCCTGTTCTTCACTTTGAAATATTTTCACCCGTCGCTACTCTGACTTTGCTTCCTCTTCCACCCTGTTTTCCTGTCAATGCCTCTGTTATTGTCCTTCCTGTCCTGGCTGCCAGCTCCACACACTCTAACCCGCCCCAACCGCCCCGCTCCCCCTCCACCTGACAAGAGAAACTCCACTGGACACACTCTTCCACCCTCAGGTAGCTTCCTCTCTCTCTCTCTCTCTCTTGCTTTTTGTTTCTCTTGCCTTCGCCAGAGAGAAGGAGCTATAGACAGGTACTTTTCTGTCTCTCTGTCTGTGTCTCTTTCACTCCCTCTCTCTGTCTTTTGGCATCTCTGTTTGTACTAGTTCACACACTCCTGTCATTTGTTCTTCCATGACTTCCTCTGCAGCCCTTCCCACATTACTGGGCAGTACCACCTAACCAAGTTCTTTGCATACCACATATTTCTCATCTGGACCTCAAATACGTTATTGAGAATCACATGACGATAGACTCATGACTCTAAAATATTGTATTTCGGATGGTGGCTTGGAAAGCTCCTGATGTAACTCACATGGAGATGATTGTGTCCAGAATAATGTTATCAACACTAAAATGGAGAATAGCTGGTCTCTGCCAGGAAATAATCCATCAAAAACATGACACCTTACAAACTTATTTGTCACATCCATGTCTTCTTATTTAGGGCGTCTTTGTTAGCTGGGACAGCAGTTAATTTTAAGATAGTTTTGTCAGTGTAAAGTGGGCTATAGCTCTAAATAACACAGATATTCTCCTTTAAATAAGGTTGCATATCATTGTATATGCAAATATGCAACCCTTTCATTAACTCAACCTGCATTATCCATTTCTGACGTCATACCTCATGCCCATATTCTCAGTGTTCACAGTCATGTAAACAACCAGTCATATCCAAAGAGGCCCACAGGTTCATGTTTTCTTGTTGGTATCATACCAACAAGTCATGTGATTAACAAAGGATCTTCATGACAACAGCAAAACTAACTGACATGTGATGTTTCAGTGCCATTTCATTTTCATTATGACATTTTTGTTGTTCCCTTTTTATCACTTTCTCTTTCTGCAAACATCCACTTCCATCCATCTATCCATCCACCCATCCATCCATCCCTATCCAGCCTGTGGAAGAGAGGGATCTGCTCCTCCCAGTCCTGCCCTCAACTCCCGCCCCCCTCTCCCTATCGCTCCTCGCCCTTCCCCTCGTCGCTGCAGACACGCCCTCTCCGCCGCCTCCCCTGTCCAATCAGGGGCCCAGCCTTCCCCTGGCCCCTCCCCTCAACCCTCACCCCGGTCCAAGCATAAAAAACCACTTGTCCCCATTGAGCCTGATGGTCCCGCTTCACCTGACCCCCTCCCTCCACCCTCTGCATTACCTAATCCACCATCACCCAAGACCTCCAAAGCCACTGCAGCTACACCTTCTCCTTCCTCTGCTCTGCCTCTCTCTGATGTATCACTGTCTCCTCCTAATCCTCCATCACCCGAATCCTCCAAGACTATAGCATCCATAGCCACCCCTTCTTCCCAAAACACTCCCTCTGTTCTGTCTCCATCTGCTGTGGCTTCCTCCCTTCCTCATCCTCCATCGGCACCAACTTTACCTGCTGCCTCACCCCAGCCTTCTTCAGCGACGCCCTCCTTGTCCCAACCTTCCTCTCCCCCTAATCCTCCCTCACCCAAGCCCCACAAAGCCCCAGCTCCCTCAAATACCGCCTCCACCCTTCCCTCTAAGCCTCCTGACGCCTCAGAAACAGGCATTACCTCATCAACTCCCAAACCTCCTTCCCTTACATCGCCATCACCCCAGCCTGCTATCCTAACACCCTCCTCCTCGGCCCCCCAAAAGCCCTCTATCTCTGTTTCCGCCGGGCCCATTCTGCCCCGTGTCACCCCCGCTGCTGCCTCCAAGCGTCTTCCCTCCGAATCCCTCCCTCCCCACAAGTCCGCCCAGTCCTCTGAGACCCCGTCCGCACACCCTCCACTCACCCGGACCCCATCTCAGCCTCCCTCCCTGCCCAGAATCTTCCAGCCCAGCTCAGGAAAAGGTATTCACTGGCTGGCTGGCTGGCTGGCTGACGAGCATGCAGCTTTTCCATTGACCAAATTTTTACGTACAATTATTCTTGTTGGAACGTCTCTCCGCATGATGTAGCTTCATGTGTGTGGTAGAAAGTGTGTATACTAGAATACTTATATGCATGATCAGGATCATTGGTAGTGTTGTCATGATACCAGAATTCTGACTTTGATACCAATACTAAGTTTAATATCTAAACATTCGGTAATACTACAGAACCGCGGCAAAACAAGAAAAAACATCAAGCAATGTGTTACACCGCTTGACTTGGACAGTTTTGTAGCAATGTTTCCAACGTTGGTTTTGATGTGCTGGTTGGGTATCTGTCTTTGTTGGCTCTGTAATTGAAACCAATTTTATCAACTAGTTTAGGTGGACTGGGATTCAGTTCAAGATGTGGTGAACTATTTGACACTGTTGCCATGTTTTCAGCTGTTTTCCTCTGACTGCTGCAGTCCGCTGTCAAGAGCCTCCTCCTCCTCCTCCTCCTCCTCTTCCTCCTCTTCCTCCTCCTCCTCCTTCTTCTCCTTCTTCTTCTTCTTCTTCTTCTTCTTCTTCTTCTTCTCCTTCCTCTATCTATATATTCCGCTCCATACATATACACCCTCTGGAGATTACATTGAAATGGAATTCCAGCTCAATCTTTTGTTTTGCAGTGGTATTGAATTAGTATTGAAATCTCCATTATTGTGACAACACTAACCACTGCTAAACTACCAGACTGAGCCGAGCTGAGGTGCACCGCACTGGGTTGGTTACACAACCTGAGTCGGTCGTTGCCATTGCTGAGAGACGACTGAAAGAACAAAGTAAACATGTCTGTGCAGTACAGGTACAGATCACTTCTGCAGTGTGTCATGATGTGAGTTAACCGCATGCCATAAAAGAAGTAATGCTGTTCCCCTTTTCACTCACCCACTCACTGCTTTCTCTTTGTTCCTTCTTTGGTTCATTTCTCCTCTCGCCTCCTCTCCTCTTCTGATTTCCTCTCCTCAGTTCCAGTTTCATATCAGCGGCGCCACCCAGAGGTTCAAACTGCAGATGAGCCAACTTCAGTCGCTGGTCTGTCTCTCCTCTGATTGGTCTAGAGTGATGTTATATCATCACATGATCCAATGTATTCCACTAATCTACTACTGCCATTCATTTCAATCCATTAACTCTCCCTTTTTTCCCCTTCTTTTCTCTTCTGTTCTCTTCTCTTCTCTTTGCTTGATGTCCGTCTTGCGTCCTCTCTATTAGTTCGTTCTCATATTTTCAGACCTCAGATTGTCAAGTCAATGGCTCGCCCCACCTCTCCCTCCCCCTTCTCCCCTGATGCCCCTCCCCTTGACGAGACAGGGGCTAACATGGCTACAACACCACCTCTCCCCAAATCTCACCCTTCTAGCTCAGAGTCAGGTAACCACTGTCAATGAACTGAATGGTACGAGTGGTATCAGCATGAGTGGTGTGGCGTTAATAGCTTTCTCTATGAGTGAACCTGAGGAATCAGGAATTAAATGTTTTAGTTACTGAGCTTGATTAAAATAAAGAAAGATTAAAACAACTTGGTCTACAGTAGTGTTTAGTGAACCTACTTATTCATAGTATTCCGTTACATCACCACACAGCCATCTTGGTAGGAAAATAACAGGTGATTGTAATAAATTAACAGGTGATTATAATAAAATACTATAAATATATGGACACAAATGTAAACATAGGGATATCTTAGATGTCAATTTAAGAATTAGTAAGTATATTGTGGTGTGAGGATGGCCAGGTACTGCACTGGCTCCAGTCCAGGTCAAATCAAACTAGAATAAGATGCCAGACTTTATCTAGGCCAAAGACAGCTAACAGAGATGGTGAAGTGACGAGACAGTGAGGTAGTTACTTGTTTATTGGAAAGAATACTGTCATTATGAAGCTTACATTACTGCTCTGCTGCCTGGCGCCAGTGACACTGCTGACTGTGCTAATCATACTATTTACATTTCCTTTCTGTTCTTTCCTTCCAATCCTCTTTCCTTTCCCCTTTCTCCTCTTGTTTCCATTTTCACAATCATACATCTATCTCATCTTCTCAATACCAAATTTTCTGTCCCTCCATACTCTCACACCCATCCTTCTCCTCCTCTTTTGCTTCTCCTTTCTTCTCTAACTGTTCAACTCACCTTCACTCTCCCACTCTCTCTTCCTTCCTCATTTCACCCCTCACTGCTTGTCATCCTCTTCATCTCTGCTCTCCCCCTGCTCACCTTTTCTCTCTCTTCCTCATCTTTCCTCCCCTTTTCCTCTTGTACTCTTCTCCACTAATGCTATCCTTCTCCACGTCTTTTTTTCTCCTCTCGTTTCCTTTGCGTTCCCCGTTCTGCTTTCCTCAGGTGATCAGGGGGCGTGGCTGAGGTTGGACTCCACTCTGATTGGGGGCGACATCAGCCCAATCCCTCTATTGACTACTCCGGACCTTGATGCTCTCTGTGACCCCGAGGCTCCACCCCTCTCTGCCTCCCTTCCCCGCTCCTCGCCCCCTCGCTCCTCTTCTCTTCTTTCCTCCTCCCCTCTCTCTGTCACTCACTCTCAGCTCCCTGCCTCTGCTCCTGCTCCTCCTGCTGAGCTCAGCTCCTGCTGGTCAGGTACACCAGCCAACTGCCCTTTCTCAAACTATTCTTCTATCAGGGATTATTTCAACCTCAAGTGATTTCAAAGACAATTCTCTGATGCTTTTTGATGTGTGAAAATGTCAAATACAGAAGCAGTTCTCTGGTGCAAACCACGCTTTCCTCTCATTCTGGTAAAGACCATTTATTTCATGGCCTGATCTTGTATTTGCCCTTTTGTAGGGTCATCGGCATTCCCCCCAGCCCAAGTGGTCAAGGAAATGACCCCTGCTGCCAAGGAAACAACTCCAGTTTCTCTGAGCCGCGGCGATGAGTCTCCTCGAAGCAACAGGGCGGTCGCCAGCATCAGGATAGCCAGTCACCAGCCAGTCAGACCAGCCCAGGACCCTAAGGAGACAATTACAGAAAGCAAAGCTGAGCCAAGAAGGATCAGGTGAGGTCATGAGATGATGTCACATCAGTCAAATTGAGTTTACTTGGTTTGGATGCTTACAGATAAGTTTGGCCTCAAACCATTTAAGTTGGCAGAGGGTGTCTGAGTGTCTGCACTGAGTCATAACCATGTATACTGGATGCAGCCCTAATCCATTTTGGGAGAAAGTCATGGATTACAACATTTCTTGAGATCTTTTCCGAAACAAGAGTAGGCTTCTGAAAGCCAGAAATCTCAGCACCTGGCAAAGTAGTTGTTGAGTCATGAAGTGATTATCAAATCCAAGAATGCCACGTCGAAACATGTGTCATGTTCTTGTGGAGAAAGTTCTTCCCAAGTTGTCTTGAGGAGAACAAACTTCTCAAGAAAGCAAGCACAGAGAAGCATCTTCACAGTTCGAGAACGGGTGTGTGCTTGATATCGCGTGTTCAATTAACACACACTGGTGTTCATTTTCCGTCTCTGTACTGTTGACTGTAGCACTGTTTGGACATGATTCATCATTCTTGCAATGAACTCTTGAGGCTTTTCGTGCGTTCTCATTGGTCAAGTCACCCTCCGATTCATCGCAGGTTGGCAAGTAAACATCCAGGATCTTGATCATGCCCTTCATCCTCACGTTCTTTTTTTCTTGGAATTATAGTTTCTCATTAGATATTACATCAAATGCGCCATCGAGAACACTGCAAGAACTGCAAACAGTGCATTAGAAAGACCCATTAGTATTGATCCAACACCCAGATGCATTATGGTCATTTTGTGCTTATAAGGACAGTAAAATCTTACTTATTACACCTTTAAAATGACCCTAAATAATCTGAGTGACCCCAAGCTAACCCATCTCACTGCTAAGGCAAGACTGCTTCAGCTTGCTGACAGGAAAGGTTTATTCATGTCTGCTGATCAAGGATTACTTGACCTTGTTGATCCACAGCTGTTCACTGACTCATGGTTGCTTTGTGTGTGGTGTTTGTGCTTCCTTGATGCTAACGTGCTAACAGCTGCAGAGTGTTTCCTGTCACACTGGCCTTCCAGTAGCTGGCTGTAGAATGACAGTAGAAGTAGAATTAGCAGGTCTGTTTGCTGTGTCACCCCCTCCTCACCTCCCGCACGCCCAGCCTTGCCAAATCTCACCATGCTTTGTGGCCCGCTCGCCCGCCCGCCTGCCCGTGTGCCTTTTGATCGTTCAAGCCTGACCTCCGGTGTCTCTGTCCCCAGTCATGGCCAATCCCCTTCAGAGCTGATCGTAGCCCCGCCCCCTCCGTGGCCCTTCTCCTGCTGTGAGAGCTCCGCCCCTCAACAGCCCTCCACCAATGTCGTGGCAGCATTTATCACCCCTAAACAGTCAAAGGCTGAGGGGGAAACGGGTTTGATTAAAACGCCAGCCAGTGAGCTGGAGGGGATCGTGAACCCCTTTAAGATCGAAAAGCCGCCGTTGGCCAAACCCGAGCCCGACTTTGATGACATCATCTTTGAGTCACTTAACCAGAGCCGAGAATCAGGGGGCTTGTTCCTGGAAGAGGAGGACTCTAAACGGGATACCATCAAAAGGTGTCCTCCAGGGTGAGTATCACACACAACATGGATGTGTACGTGCATACACACACACACGCACACACACACACACACACACACACACACACATTTTAATCATTTATTTATATCACGTAGATAAGTCACGCCCCAGAACATAAATGTAGGCACTTAGGCACTTAATGGACACATAAAAGACACACACAAGCATGCTCATGTGCGCATGCATGCAAGCATGTGTGCACGCGTGCCCACACACACACACACACACACACACACACACACACACACACGTACACACGCGTACACACGCGTACACACACACACTTAGGATTAAGGTGTATTGTCTGTCTGTCCTTCAGTCTTGAACAGAAAACCATTGAAAAGGCCCTTGGAGGAGGGTCTTCACTGACAGACCAGTTAGAGGGAGCAGCGAAGGAGAAGAAGGAGGAGAGGAGGACGACAGAGCAGGAGGAGCAGAGGGAGAAAGAGGAGAATGAAAGAATTAAGAAACAGGAGGAGGAGAGGAGGAAGCGGGAGGAGGAGAAGAAGAGACTGTTAGCGGAGGAGAAGAAGAGACTCTTGCAGGAGGAGGAGGAGAAGAAGAAGGAGAAGGAGAGGAAGAAGCGGGAGGAGGAGAGACTCCTGAAGGAGAAAAGAGATAAACAGGAGAGGATGAGGGAGGAGGAGGAGAGGAGGAAGAGGGATGATGAATCGAAGAGGAAAAGAGAGGAGAGGAAGAGGCTCTTGGAGGAGGAGGAGAAGGAAAAGCATAGGAGGGAGGAGGAGAGGAGACTCGAGAAGGAGAGATTCTTGAAGAAGATGAAGGAGGAGGAGGAGAAAAGGAGGGAGGAGAGGAGAGTGTTTGAGGAGCAAAGAAAGAGGAGGGAGGAAGAGAAGAAGAGGCTCCTGGAGGAGGAAGAGAGGAAGAAGTTTGAGGAGAAACTCTTGAAGGAGGCAAAAGAAAAACAGAGACTACTGAAGGAGGGCAAAGAACAAGAGCAGCAGAAATTAAGGGAAGAGGAAGAAAGGAGAAAGAGAGAGGAGGAGAAACAACGTCTAGAGGAGGAGGAGAGGAGGAAAGAGAAAGAGAGACTCTTGAAAGAGGAGGAAGAGAAGGACAGGAAGAAAAAGGAGATGGAGGAGGAGAGGAAGAAGAGGGAGGAGGAGGAGAAGAGAGTCAAACAAGAGGAGAGAAGAAAGAGGGAGGAGGAAGAAAAGGAGAGACTACTCAAAGAGGAGAAAGAGAGGGAGGAGGAAGAGAGGAGGAGGAGAGAGGAGAAGCAGCATCTTGAGGAGGAGAGGCGGAAGACGAAGGAGAAAGAGAGGGAGAGACTCTTGAAGGAGGAGAAAGAAAGAATGGAGCATAAGATAAAAGACGAGGAAGAGAGGCAGAAGAGAGAGGAGGAGAGAAGACGTGTTGAGGAGGAGGAGAGGAAGGAGACAGAGAGACTCTTGAAGGAGAAGAAGGAAAAGGAGAGGAAGCAAATGGAAGAGGAGAGGAAGAAGGAGGAGAAGAGAGTTGCAGAAGTGGAGGAGAGGAAGAGGAGGGAGGAGGAGAAGGAGAGACTACTCAAAGTGGAGAAAGAGAAGGAGGAGCGGAGAAGACAGGAGAAAGAGCGACTTTTGAAGGAGGAGGAAGAGAGGACGAAGCGAGAAGAGGATGAGAGGAGGAAGAGGGAAGAGAAAGAAGAAAGGAGAAAGAAGGATGAGGAAGACAGGAGAATGAGAGAAGAGGAAGAGAAGGAGAAAAGAAAGAAGGAGGAGGAGGAAGAGAAGAAGAGGAGGGAGGAGAGAGCGGCTCCACTCTGCAGTTTAGAGGCCAACAGGTCAGATGAGGACAAGGAGAGGATGAGAACTTTGGCTCCGCCCACTCTCACACACACACTTCCTCCCACTATCAAACACTCACCCAAAGCTCTTACTGAAACACACACTCCTCTCACTCCTCCACCCAGCGTCTCACACTCCTCTGACGCTCCTGTCAGGCTTCCTGCTCCCCACCTCCCTCCTCCTCCAGCCAAACGACCGCCCTGGGCAGAAGACGTTCTCAGCCAATCACGAGACAGAAACGCCGGTACCCACCAATCACAGTCCAGAGAGTCGATCCTTTCGTCTGTTGATAAACAAAGCCCCGCCTCCATGGGAATAAAAGCCAACGAGCGGTGAGTTAAGGCACTGAAATAAAAAGTAATAATACTTTTTTACACAGTGGCTGTTGATTGCATTTTTATTTTTGTTTTATTTTTGTTTTTTAATTCCTGGAACTGCTCTGCACCTGCTGTCATCTGCTTTCTTAATCATCAAATAAAATCAAAGTCCATCAATCAATCGGTGTTAAATAAGTCTGAAAAGAATTGGGCAATATTCACTTTCTATTCATTTAAACATCAATCCTTGTTTCTTTGCTCTCAGTTTCTAAAGTGGCATCAGCACAAAAAAGTGGACTCTTTTTCAAGTGATACGATATGTCATATAATACATATATTACATATGTACATCCATACATATATTGCTTATTTCTCTGTAATTTTATGGTAATTACATTGTGATTCTCTGCTCATCTGTGGATTAGTTGACATAAGGGCATGTCGTCCCATGCTCTTCCTTTCCTCCTCCCCCATTCCTCTTTCTATCCATCTCTGTCTATTCCTCCTTGCCGCCCACCCCAAACCCCTCCACCCCGATTCCCCCTGTCCCCTATTCACCTATTGTCGACCTCTTTGTACATTTTCCTCTTTCTCTCCTCCTCTTTCAGTGTGGGGCAAGCTTCTCCAGTAAAGGAAGGTTCATTGTCGGACGTTGTTGTCCTAGAAACAAATATGGCTGCCACATCCAGTACACCTGGAAGCCGTTCAGGCCCTGCCGTTCAGCCCTCTGCTCAGGATAAACCAATCACATTAGAGGCCTCGTCCCTGGTCCCGCCCCCAGAGAGGCTGTCGGACGCAGAGTTTCCTTTATGGAATGTGCTAGAAGTGAGAAGTGGGAAACACAAAACTGAGCAGATCTCTGCCGAGGAGGTTATTACACAGGAAAACACAAAACCTCTGGGCAGAGGGTAAGAATGGACAAGGGGACGTCTGTCTGTCTGTCTGCTTCTCTCCTTTTTCTTTCTGTCTGTCTCACTATCTGTCTGTAGCCTGTCTGTCTCGTTGGCAGTCTGGTTTGCTTCTTAACGGTGTGGTACAGGGACAGGCAACCATGTGCCATGGAGGGGCGAAAGTCTGCAGGTTTTCATTCCAACCAAAGACTCTACTGTTTAGTTCCTCATCTGTGGTTGAAGTTGTGTTAATAAGTAAAATCACGTGGTGGCGTCTTTAGTTGGAATGAAAACCTGCAGACTCTCTTCCCTCTATGGCACATGGTTTCCTGTCTCTGGTGTAACTATGTAATAGTAAGTGTTGTTTCTTTCATGTGTTTTTTCTCCTAGTTCACACAGAGAAGATGCTGCTGAGGCTCAGCCAATCACAGCAAAAGACTCAGAAAAGCATCACATTGTCCCGCCCCCTGGCGAGCCCTGTCCACCAGCAGTTGGAGAGAAGCCCAAGGAGCCGGAGGGACCTAGCGTTGAACCAGCAACCTCACTGGAGGTTTGCCCTAAACAAGGTAGTGAGCGTATGGCTCTGGAGTTGGCGCCACTGCAGCCCTCAAAACCAGAACCGGGATTGCGGCCGGAACCAGGTCTCCAGCCATCAGGAAAACCACAAGAGGAGGGAGCAGATGAGGGGAAACCGCCCATCAGCATGGCTGGTGGTCAGGAGAGTTTAATCAATAAGGAGCCAGTGTGGGAAGCAGAGGAGCCACTGTGGGCAACTGTAGAGGAAACAGCGGAGACAACAGTGGAAGGAGGGGTGGAAAGTTTTCAGAGCACTGAAGAGAAGGATGAAAAGGAGGAGGAAGAAGGGAAGGAGGAGGAGGAGGGTGGTGTGACAGGGGGGTGAGTCAGTGAAGGTTCCTTGCAACCCTTGCAGCATGGTGTGATTTGTCTCTCTGTTGCTCTCAAACTACCACAAACACACACGCACACATGACACACACACCTGCACATGCACAAACACAGGCTTCTCTATGGTGTTGTAGCTTAACCAATGCTTACTCAGTCAATAGCAATTAACCCAATCTGTTGCTGTTCTGTTCATCTCAACCTTACAGGTCTGTCTATGCTGTTAGATTGATCATTTAAATGGAATTGATTTCACAAGCGCTTCTTGCTAAAAAAGTGTGGACTAGTAACGTTTGTGTGTATGTGCGTGCGTGTGTGTGTTTGTGTGTGTGCCAGTGGCCAGAAATGTGTACACACAGAGGCAGACGTGTGTGTAGCAGAGCAACAGGAGGCGGCGTCTGCTGGCTTCATGTCAGCAGTAGTGGGGGTGTTGTACAGAGGGTGAGTCTCTGTCTGCCTGTCCGTCAACTTATTTGCTAGGCTGTCCGGCAAAGTGTAAAAAGACAGAAGATTTCTATATGCCACGCCTAGATACACACACTCCGCCTGTAGCAGCTGATATTGCAATAACTGCCGGAAAATGTAATAACTGTAATGTAACTGTAATAACTAACCCTCTAAATGGGTTGAAAATTGAAGAAAATCTGTTAAATAAATGACATTGTATTATTATTAATCAGTGATTATTTCTTCAAAAGGGGTAAAACTAATAATGTAACAACTCAAGTTATTACATTCTTATTCCAATGAGTTATTACATCATTAGTCAATAGTATTGTTACATTATCAGAAAAATATGTTACACCCCTTATGGACCAATAAACAATGGTTAATAATATTGTGATGTTACTACATTATCCAGCAATTTATTACATTTTCAACTCATTTAGAGGGACATTTGATTACCAATTGCTACAATGCCGCTATACAGTATATATTTTCTCAGAGTGGTCATGACTATGAGATGCTCCTGGAGAAGTTTGGTGTTCATTGCCTTGCTTCAGACCACCTCTGCTTTCTGCAGTGTTGATGGGCACTTTAGATGTAAAACCAGTTTGTAGCTAGAATACACCCTCCAGTGCCAGGTATTGATCCACCATCTTTTTGGTTATTTGATTGTAATCCATCTAGTGAGCTGCCTTGAACAAGGTGCTATTAACTTCACTGTCTCGCAGAAAATTGTGCGTATTCATTAGCAAGCAGTCTATCTGTCTCTGTCAGTCAACAAGCTGTGCTCTCACCTGCATGGCACCAGAAACGGTTTTACCTGTTCTTAATTATTCCTGAGGCGGCACTTCAATGCGAGTATGGTGTGTGTTGGGTAGAATAAACAGATGTTGGGTGGTACTCAGTGTAACCATGTATGAATGTTTCCTCAGTGTGCTTTGACGAGCACTGGTCACCAAAACAAAGTCTGACTAGGAACCGTTGAGTCAAGCATGCTGTCTAGTTTTCCATGACGCTGATCACAGAGCCTGCTGTGGTCATTGAGCAGTTTTTTAGGGTGAGTTCTCTCCCTGAGTTTTCTTTCCTCTCCCTCCTGTCTGTCCCTTAGCTATGAGACAGTGGCCTCCATCCTGCATTCAACTGGATCAACTGATGCAGGTCAGCCTCGTTCCTCTGCAGACCAGCCATGTCTCCTTATGGCAAATGAATGTCAGCCATGTTTCCCTAAGCTAGATGCAGACCTCCCATGTTCCTCTGAGGCAGATGCAGGTCTGCTGATTCCCTCTGGAGTGGACATTTTGCCACCCACAGACTTCTCTGACAAGGCAGAAGCACAGCCAATCAGTGAACAGAAGCTCCCCAGGGCTGAAATGTCATTGGCTCAGAAACCAGAGCGGTTACCCCATGAGGCGACACATGGGCTGAGTCTGGTGGCAAGTCTGAGACTGGCTGCCAGTGAGCAGGAGAGAGAGAGAGAGGAGGAGAGGGAGAGGAGGGAGAAGGAAAAAACAGAGAGGGCAGAGAGGGAGGAGAGAGAGAGGAAGGAGAGGGAAGAGACAGAGCGGAAGGAGAGAGAGAGGGTGAGGAGGGAAAATGAAGAGAAAAAGAGGTTGGAAAAGGAGAGGGAAGAGACAGAGAAGAAGGAGAGAGAAAGAGTGAGGAGGGAAAATGAAGAGAGAAAGAGGCTGGAAAAGGAGAGGGAAGAGATAGAGAGGAAGGAGAGAGAAAGGGTGGAGAGGGAAAATGAAAAGAGAAAGAGGCTGGAAAAGGAGACGGAAGAGATAGAGAGGAAGGAGAGGGAAAGGGTGGAGAGGGAAAATGAGGAGAGAAAGAGGCTAGAAAAGGAGAGGGAAGAGACAGAGAGAAAGGAGAGAGAAAGGGTGAGGAGGGAAAATGAAGAGAGAAAGAGGCTGGAAAAGGAAAGGGAAGAGACAGAGCAGAAGGAGAGAGAAAGGGTGAGGAGGGAAAATGAAGAGAGAATGAGGCTGGAAAAGGAGAGGGAAGAGACAGAGCGGAAGGAGAGAGAAAGGGTGGAGAGGGAAAATCAGGAGAGGAAGAGGTTGGAAAGGGAGAGGGAAGAGACAGAGCGGAAGGAGAGAGAAAGGGTGGGGAGGGAAAATCAGGAGAGAAAGAGGTTGGAAAGGGAGAGGAAAGAACTAGAGAAGAGGGAAAGGGAGGAGAGGGAGAAAATAGAAAGAGAGGGGAGGGAGAGAGTGGAGAAAGAAAGGGAGCAGAGGGAGAGGGCAGAGAGGGAGGAAAAGAAGAGAGAAGAGAAGGAAAAGGAGGAGAAAAATAAGGATGAGGAGAAGAAGAGGAAAAAGGAAAGGGAGATGAACAGGTGGGAAGAGGACAGGGAGAAGAAAAGGGGTGAGGAGAGCAAGAAAGAGAAACCAGAGCAGGGACAAGAGACACTTCCTGGTTCTTCATCAGTGCAGAACAACCAGGAAGTATTGAACAGCCAATCAAATGACTGGCCTCCACTGAGGGAGGCAGAGCTGGATGAGATTGCATATGAGGAAAGGCTAGAGGGTGACAGTAAGGAATCAGAATGCAAATCTGATCCCAGATCAGGGAATAAGATCGACCCTAATGCTGAAGGCAAAACGGTTCTGAACAAAGCTGAAATACCGGATTCCCTCCCTGAGGCCAGACCAAAAAACAAGCCTGACTCCAGACCAGCCGAAATCACAGACTCCAATATCGCTGCTAATGAAGCGCTGGATAAACCTGGTCCGAGATCAGTGAAAAGAGGAAAGTCCAACCTTAAGTCCGGTGCCGTCCCGGTGTGGATGAGAGACGAGGAGGACGAGGAAGTGGAGTATGAGAGAGGACAGGAAGATCTTGGCACTGTCTGGCTGGCTGAGCTGTACATGGACGGGGAAGGGGGGTGAGTAGAGGGAGAGGCAGGAGGGAGGGAGGTGAGGAAGAGGGGAGAGGTGAGGAGGGAGGAGAAGGGAGGAGGGGAGAGACATCTGCCAGTGCCTGTGGGTCAGAGGCCTGTGCCTGTTCCTTTGCCTTTGCTTTGTACAATAACTGAGGCTTTAACTTACTACAATTGCAGGGAAAGAATAATGACTAAATATTAGAATACTTTAGTAGGACTGGGCGATATAGCTGAAATCAATATTACGATAATCATAAGGATTTTTTCCAATATCGATATTTATATCACAATATGGTTCACGCATGCAAAATCACATGTTAAATAATTAAATTGATGTTCATCGCATTGAACTGCATGGTGATGTTAGGTGTGATGTCAAACAAAACTCAGAACTTTCAAATAATATTCCTTAAAATGTTTCATACCTCATTTTGTCAGACTTTTAAAATAAAATTTGCTTGTCATCATCAATTTAGGTATCAGAATTGTGTATCACGATATCCCAATATCATCATATTATCATGATATGATTGTCCTGAAAGGCAATAAACAGTAATATTGAATTATCACCCAGCCCTAATAATAAGTATGTTTATTTTACTGGATCTCCTCTTGTTGTGCTGAACTGTGTGTTGGCATGTGAATCGCATACTTCTTCCAAACAACATCATCACCATGTTGTTTGTGGAGAGAGCTGGACTTCCCTGCTCACATCTTGCTTTGGTTATAACTATTTACGAAGCATTGTGACTGGTGTTTCAAAAGCATTATGAAGCATATTGTGACTGGTGGGTGGTGATGAATGAATGTTTAGGGGCACTCACACTGGTAACCATTGTGGAAGTGCACCCACACTGAATGTTATCGTGCGTTACTGCTGTTGTTATTTTCAAACAATATTCACTCGGATTTGAGCAGCAGTGCAGCAAGCATAAAAAAGGGGAACTTCTACAATGGCTACATCTGTGTGTTTCTGTTAGTGATTATCAATGGCTACACAGTGGCTGCCATCATATGGCAGCCATTGTGTAGCCATTGAGCCATTGTGTAGCCATATGGCATGGCAAGGATCTTTTGGTTTGTTCAGTAGCTGCTATGTGTCAAGTGACATGGATTAATGGATTGGTTAGGTCAGTGGGTATTGCTGCTGAGAGTAGGAGGTTGGAGCATGTTTATTTTGCTATGGTCAGGTCACTCTGGGTTTATGCCTCTAACATATTTAGGTTGGTATGATGCTTAGGGGGAAATGGAGCATGGCAAAGGACATTGTGGTTGGATCTGTTGGCGGTCCGTTCTGTCAAAAGCAGCTCAGCCTTTATGTTTGGGTCTGTAACCTCCCTTTCTGTCTGCAGCCCAGATCATCCATCCTCCTCAACCCCTGCTGTTACCCAGAATCCCTTCTACCACCGTTCCAGTGAACAAGCCCTATACCAGGGCTCTGCTGTGAATCCACCAAATAAACCCAAGGATGCTCCAACCAGTCAGGTTGCCCCTCCTCATCATGGCCCTAAACAGGAGGAGGGAGTCAGTCAGACAGCCAATGCCAAGCCTGCTCCCCGCCATGGTGACGCACACAAACAGCCAATGACAGGACAGAGAGATAATGTCACCGTCATGACAACTGGTCGCAACCTGGCGGAACAGGCCAATCAGGGGGGAGATGAACTCGTCCAGTCATCGGTGGTGCCTTGGCCCCTCCCCCCTACGAAGATACACACTGACTCAGAACACACCAAGACAGACGCTGACACACACATCAACAAGATACATGTTGTTGTTGACACAGAAACCACCAAAATACGCACAGATTCACGCGATGATACACATGATACACACAATGTGGACACACACGCTGCAAAGAGCGTCAGTCCGCATAAGTCTGACACACACACAGAAAAACACACTACCAAAATGTCCGACCTTCACACTCAGGCACACACACCTGAGCCCAAACCTCTCACCAAGGACCAGCGGCTCCAAGAGGAGGAGAGGATCTTATTGGCTAAAATCCGGCTGTTGACAGGTGACACATTGCCTCTTCCCGGCCCTCGTGGCAAAAAACTCCTCATCCCCGACCTCCATGACATCGACTCTGACGCCACAGAGCCCAAGAGCCAATCAGAAATCAGCACTGATCCCAGGACCGCAGCCTTTTGGAAGACTGCTGATCAGGGTCAGCGATCGATTGCCTCCTGTTTCTCTGCCCTGGAGGAAATATCATTGGCCGATGCAGAAGAAGAGCCAGTGGCCAATGAGCTGGGTGAGGCCAGCGTTGTGCAGGAGGAGGAGGGGCTAAAGCAGGAAGTAAAGGAGCAAGCGTAAGTCAGCAGGGGCCGTCAAACCCGTGCTGCTCTAGACAATGCCATGCCACTCCAGCCTTGTATTTATGCGTGTGTGTGTTCTTGTACATGTGTGTGTGTGTGTGTATCTTTGTGAGTGCACGGCCTGTGTTTAGTTTTAGTATATCCCGGTGCAACATCACTTGAATTGTTGCTATAGTAGAAGAAGTTTCTCACTCAGTTCTATCCAAAAAACAATCAACACAACATAGACAACAGTTTGCTGCATCTGCTTGGTTCTTTGTCGATAAAGTATTGGCCACCAGCGTAGAGGCTTAATTGTTTGTGTAACTGCGCTACCATGGTGCAGATTTCTCTCTCACTCTCTGGAATGTTGTCAATAAAGCTGTTTGTTTCCCGTCCTACTCTCTAACATCGAGTCGGTGCTTCCGTCTGCTCTGTTATCCCGGTCCTGTCAAGACTTGCAAGCCGCTCAGTCGTCCAGCAAGCTTGCATGTCTGTGGTGTGCTCACTCACTCGGCTGCTGCTCACTTTGACGAATCAGTAATGATGACGCTGATACTAAGCTGCTTGGATGAGCCATTTTTTTCCCCCAAAATGAAGTCTGTCATTCTGTTGCTCACCTGTCTCGTCTATTTTTTATGTCTTCTCTCCTCCCAGGCTAACTGTCCAACCGACCGACCTTCCTGATGGAGGAGGGAAGAAAGGAAAGAAGCCATCTGAACTTGCTCAGAGCTCAGAGAAAGTAATCTCTGCCATACACACCAGTGACGCACATGTTGACACACACACCTCCAGCCCTTCAGCAGACAACCGAAAGCGAGCTCTTCCCAGCAGCCCCGAGTCCAATGGAAAACCGGCAGTAAAGGCTCCAGACAGTAGCGTCACTCCTCCCCAACGCAGAGAGAGGAAGACTCCTCCACCTCCGCTTCCTGTGTCGCCAGAGGAAGTGACCTCTGACCTGAAGACCCCGGATCCTGAAGCAAAGGTCAGACAGGCTAATGGGAAGGAGGACACAGCGGAGGTACATGTGCAGCATATCGATCACTGCAGAAAATGGAAAGCTGTCAAGTGATTTTATCTTGTTTCCAGACCTATCAAGCTTATTTCATTATATTTTAAGTCAAATTATCTCACTGCAGTGGCAGATAATCTTGCTGGTTTCAATAAATGTCACTTGATTCATGCCAATATGACTTATTTCAAGAAATCATCATAAAACAATGAAGAAAATCTTGAAATAAGAAACATTCTTCAAGACAATTCCACTTTTACCAAGTAAAGGTCCAGAAACAAGTTACATTATCTCGAAAAAAAAAAAGTCTAATTTGTTGAAACGGTAAAATTATCTGCCAGTGCAGTGAGATGATTTCACAAAAGAAAATCCTAAAATGAGCTTGATAAACCGAGATACAAGAGAAAATAAGAAGTTTGTCAGTTTTTGCAGTGATGTGCACCTAAACTGTGACGTGCCTCTAAAAACAGACACATGCACACGCACACACACGCACATACGCCAAAACTGAACTCAATTCCCTTGTCTATCTCCCCCTCCTCCAGGGCCTGGTGAGCTCCAGCCAGTCGCTGCTCCAGTGGTGTCAGGACATCACACAGGGTCACCAGGGGGTAAAGGTCACCAACTTCAGCACTTCCTGGAGAAACGGCCTGGCCTTCTGTGCCATCCTGCATCACTTCCATCCAGACAAGATGTACGGCACACAAGCAGCTCAAACTGTTTCATGATAAGCTTTCTGTCTCTTTGTTTGCTCCCACTAGTTCTGTGACTGTTTGATATTTTACTTTTAGATGTATCCAACTTTTAACAATGTTTGTGGTGCTGAATGCCTGAACTGTGAATGTAAAATGATGTAAACCTGATACAACTATGCCCTGACTGTATTCTGCCTCTCTTTCTGTCTCCTATTAGAAACTTTGACCAGTTGGACTCTCATGACATCAAACTCAACAACAAGAAGGTAAGGATGAGGCTCAAGTTTGCCGACTGAGTCAGCAGCTCTTTGCAGCATTTTGGTGCAGTCTATTTTTCTACTCATTGAAAATGGTTCTGAGAGGCCCTGAATTTATAGGCTAGATATGCAATGACATTTTTGATGCCATTTTTATGGGCTCTGCTGGTGATGTTGTTTCTGATACAGATATGATCTTTTGAAGAGAGTTGTGAATCCATTAATCTTCGTAGTGTTTTCTGACTGAGACAGTAGGGAGGCTGAAACAGACATAAACAGGATAGTGGATCCTGTTGGCATTCAGTCCTCGTCATCAGGGTGTATATCAGACCTGGTTCAAATACTATTTGCAGATAATTCTTAGTGTTTGTTTTCATCTGCATGGAGTACCAGTTGGATGGGTTTTACTTCATCAAGGCAGTTCAGATGTCAGGTACTTTGGCTGTATATTGACGTTAAAATACTACAATATCCTGTGATTGTCTAAACTTTCTAGCACTCAGTGTACTGTACTTTGTAGGCCAAATCGAACCATAAAAAGTACTATTTGACCCAGATCTGGTACATTCAGTTTGGTTTCTGTAGAGTTGTTACTCTGTCTTCAGTCATAAGTGTTGTTGATGTTGTCATCATTGTGACCTCCACTTGTTGTTGATGATGTTTTTCCATGTGACCCCATCAGGCATTTGACGGCTTCGAGGCGCTGGGCATCTCCCGTCTGTTAGAGCCGTCTGACATGGTGCTTCTGTCCGTCCCCGACCGGCTCATCGTCATGACCTACCTCAGCCAGATCCGCTCACACTTCACCAATCAGGAGCTGAGCGTGCTGCAGATAGAGCACAACAGCAGCCAGTCCAGCTACGGCCTCGCCCTCGCTGGCCCCAGCCCGACTGATGTGGATGCCGCTGCTTTCTGCATGGCCAGGCTGCAGGAGGGAGGGGGAGTAAGTCTAGAGGAAGGAGGAAGCAGCACGCTGGTCGTCCCGCCTCCCAGGACCAAACGAGTGGCTAAAGGTATCAGCCTCACTTCTGACTTTTTAATATCCTATTTATTTTACTTAGTCCTCACCAGTGTTGGGAATAACACGTTACAAAGTAACGCATTACTGTAATTACACTACTTTTGGCAGTAACTAGTAATGTAACGAATTACTTTTTCAAATTAATAACACAATTACAATTACTGAAATTTAAATGGGCTTGTTACTCGTTACTGGATCATCCGGTTTATGATCATCCGACTTTACGTGGCGCAAGTGAATCAAAAGACTACCAACCTCCCTGGTGACTTTATTTCTCAAAAGCGACTAGCAACAAATCTGGAGACTTTTTCTGACCATGGGAAGCAATGTTAATGTGTTGAATCCCAAAGCATTTGCCAATAAATTGGTACGGCTGATGCCGGTTTTCTCTACTTGCTTGTCTAATCCAGAAAGTCTGATGATCACAGCGCTTCCCACAGCAGGGGCCATAGGATAGGGTCCACTTGTAATTGTTACCGGTGTACACCGAAACTGGCCCGAGTGAGCGGAGTCAACACTTATATTAAAACGGGCTACTCCGCGGCGTGCATAACAAGTGCAGCATTATATATTGATATGCAAATGTAATGTAATGTAGTAAATGTAGTGTAATAAGAGAATTGAAGCAGACATTTAAAAGTAACGCAAAAGTTACTTTCCCTAGTAACTAATTACTTTTATTATGCAGTAATTGGTAAAGTAATTAAATTACTTTTTGAGAGAAGTAACTAGTAACTGTAACTAATTACAAATTTTCAGTAACTTGCCCAACACTGGTCCTCACCCATGTCAACCATTCTTTTAGCACTGATTTTCCTCATCTGTCTAGGAGGGTGATTTTAAAACTGAATTCTGATTGTTGTTCTCATCTATTTTTAGTGGAGGAGTCAATAACCCCAGTCGCACCACCAAGGGCGAGTGCCAGGGCAGCCAAACTGGGGCTGGCTCAGGTGACACTTTCTCTCTCTTTCTATAATACTCTAATTGACTGGCATGCTTCAACTGCAATGCCACATAATTTTCCAAAATAACATTTAAAAAACACAGATGCACTGAGGCAAAAGTTTTTGAATTATTCTTTTGCCTAAAGGAAAAGCTGTCATGTACCCTTATCATATTTATTTTATTTCTGTGTTAGCTTTATGATAGTTATGTGAATGTTTCATGTGCGTCCTGTCCAGGCTGAAGAAGCAAAGACTGACTCTACAGCAGAAAACACTAATAATACAGGTGGGTGCCTACAGAGCAAGCCCTACAGAGATGTACTTATGCCACTGGAGGAATCAACTGAGACATTAAAAATTCCCAAATTCTCAAAAATAAATTAAGCTGGTTTAGGCATGTATTGAGCCATCGTGAACACAATTATAGTAGTTATTAGAAGTAACTCTCTCCCTTTCACTCGCTCTCTTTCTTTCTGTTTTTGTTGTGTGTGTGTGTGTGTGTGTGTGTGCAGAATCACAGAGTGCAGCAGACACCCAGCTCCCCAAACAAGAAGAGGAGACCATGGTCAGTTGTGCTTCCTCCACTTTGCTATTCCTCTTCCTCTACTTCTTTTCTACATCTTCCTACTATATCTATCTCTGTCTCTCTCTCTCTCTCTCTCTCTCTCTCTCTGATCATATTGTGTTAGTCTGACTGTGTAAAACATTAGCAAAATCTCCAAGTACACTGTAAAAAATGTCCACTTTAACAAGTCGTTAAGTCTCATATTCAGTCTTAAACTCAACTCTGCAATTACAGGTCAATGTTTGCTGTTCCCTGGTTTCACGCATTAAAAATCTGATTTCAATACTATATTAAATAACTTGAGGGAGATGTGTAGGTGAAGGGGAGATGGCAGGTTAAAGCAGGATTTTACAGCTTTGAGACAAGTGAGATTGTACAAAAGGGGTAAAATTCAATATTGGGAACCAGGCGTACTCAGTACTTTGTACACTCTGCATTCACAACTTGTATTTTTCTTTCCTTCCGACCTCTCTCTAATCCTTTGACCTTCTACTTGTACTTGTCTCCTTGTTTCCCTTTCTTCCTCTCTCTACTCTCCCTACTCCGCCTTTACCTTCTTCTACGCTACCACTCCCTCTTCCCTTGTATCTCCCTCTTTTTCTCTGTTTTTATGGGTGTTTGTCATTGTCTTGTGTATGTTCATGTGTGTGTGTGTGTGTGTGTGTGTGTGTGTGTGTGTGTGGGCTTGTGGTCAGTGTCTGCAGGACACCAGTCAGTACGTGGTGAGTGAGCTGGCAGCGCTGGAGACGGAGCAGAAACACATCGACAGCAGAGCCGCCGTGGTGGAGAGACGACTGCGACGCCTCATGGAGACAGGTGAGACACACACACACACACACACCACAGCCACATCTGACAAAAACATAGAGAACAGGGAATGGGATATTAGTGAGGGAGACTAGACTAAACTAAAAGTGAATTTAATTGAATTGAATTGAACTGAATTGAATTGAATTACACTTTTATGGCTTGGCCTTTGTCATTATCCTGGGAACTCAAAACCAAATGTGCAGCTTTTTTCCACCTGGACTTTGCTGTTTGTTTTGTTAATGGGTTGCCAGACACGGGAGGCTATTGTGGCGTTATTGTGATGCATTTCCTGTTTGTACAGGAAGTGACCGTGACACAGAGGAGAGACTGATTCAGGAGTGGTTCACTCTGGTCAACAAGAAGAACGCTCTGATACGCAGACAGGACAACCTGGAACTACTGTAAGACCACACACACAAAACAGAAAACACACACACAGATGTACACTATATACACATTTGAATATATGGACTTCCTGTATTTACACTGAAGCACGCATACAGTCAACACACAGCCTGACTCTTGACTGTTTGTGTCTATAGGCAAGAGGAGCAGGATCTGGAGAGGAGATTTGAGCTGCTGAACAGAGAACTGCGGGTCATGATGGCTATAGAAGGTTAGTAACACACTAACTATCCAACCAGCTGCCTATCCTATCTTGGATTTTACTATCCTTGGTTTCCTCGTTGCTTATTTACACGTTAGAACTGTCATCTATACATATTGTACCGTTCTTTTATAATGTAAAGCGCCGTTGTTTTTTCCTGCAGACTGGCAGAAGTCGTCTACGCAGCAGCAGAGGGAGCAACTGCTCCTCCAGGAGCTGGTGTCTTTGGTCAACCAACGGGACGAGATCATCAGAGACATCGACGCCAAGGAGAGAGGGTGTGTGTGTGTGTGTGTGTGTGTGTGTGTGTAAGAGAGATGGTTATGTTTAATATATCAGTGATTATGGCCATTAGACATTAGGCAGTTCAAGTGCCTTGTTTTAATCAGGATTTTGCAGTTATGCCGTAATTGATATTGATTGATATTAATATTAGTGTGGATACCCAAGAGATTCCTTTGCATGCAGTACATACTAATGTGTGTGTGTGTGTGTGTGTGTGTGTGCGTGTGTGTGTGCAGGGCGCTGGAGGAAGACGAGCGTTTGGAGCGGGGTCTGGAGATGAGGAGGAGAAAGTACAGCAACAAAGACAAATGTGTCCTACAGTGAGAGAGAGGAGACACACACACAGCTTTTCGCTGTTTTTCTGTGATCGTGCCTTTATTTTCCTAGAGAACCTCTGATCAGAATCCAAGTACCGATTCCCTGTGGCTCGGCGCCAACTGGACATCATGATATTAAAAACTTCACACAGTTCCTCTCTGTTTGTAACCTTGCTGTCAACATACCAACCTCCCTGTTGGTCATGCGCTGTAAACTGTTAAAAAGTGTTTCCTTTAAAAGTAATTTCTATTAATGGAAGAGTTTTATTGTTTTCAATCTGTCTTAACTTTTAGATTTTGTTCTGCTACTTTTATTTATTTCAGTGATGTGCCAGATTCTTGTATATCAAGTGTGCATGTGTTGTTTTGTGTGTGTGTATATAACCTTCTGTGAGTTTGTTCAGTATTTGACTACTGACTTTTATTTTGAAAAGACAGGTTCTTCTTGGGCTTGTCAGGATCTGTGAGATAACAACTGAATCCTAAGACTTCCTTGTAACTTTTTCTTGAAATCTCTCATAGACATCATAAGTGAGACTGGAGAAAAGTTAAGAGGGAAATAGTTTACAATTACTTACAATGTGAACACAGCCGAGAAATTAGTTTTCTGAATTAAATTCATCCAAGGTTTGGGTAACTACTTTGTGACAGTATTGAAGCCAATTTGCAAGCTCTAACTTAAAGACTTAAAAGAGATATAAACAATCAAACAAAATGTTCTTTGATTTCTCTCATGTTTATGAGATATATTTAGGAATTTTGTGCACCAGGTCACCACATTAAATACTGTATAATTTGAAATGAATGTGTTATGTTGCATTTGCATTAGTTGTACAAAATGTCCTTTGCAACCAACAAATCAGTGTTTCCCCTGCCATTGAATAGTTCTGATGGGCACCGTGCATATAGGAGCAAAAAATCTGCTTAAAAGAATTTCATTTGTATTGGTTTGAGTGGAGAGTTTTAATGTCATATGGTCTTACATTGCTGTTTCAGTGACATTTCCACCCTGAAAATAAAAAAAAATCCTGGGGTAAACACTGTTGGGGAGTGCCAAGAAATCTGAGACTGAGAGAATGGCATGAAACAGAAGTCATGAGCTGGACTCAAACCCACACTGTCATGAGTACAGGGTATACATGCTTTCAACCCTCTGAGACCTCAGGACGACCCCCACCACCCCATTTTGATAATGAAAACATTTATTGAAAGCATTTCTGCTTAATAGTACAATATTATGATATTTGGTTGTATTTGTATTCACTTTTGCTACAGTAAGTGTTTAAAGTGCTCTTCATATTGAGGGTTCATACACCTCATGCACACAGTGGCTGCTCAAGGTGCTTTCCAGCTTAAAGCATTTATTTTAAGTTAGACTATGAGTGCCTTCAATCACATCAGCTACCAAATAATATATACTGTATATCGTTGTGATGTTCATGCCTGTTTGATTCACAGAAGTGAAACTGTTTCCTCGTGCCTGTGTTGTTTGACTACTGTATGCATGCTGTCTGAGGTGTGTTGATAAAGTGGTACGCCGCTCTACATCATATCACATATATCTGATGTTGCTGTTTATATTTATAAAGTGAAGATGATGATGAATGATGTTGATGATAAGTATGATGAAGATAATTAAATGTTGGTCGTTGCTTACATTTGCCATCAGTGGATTCTTTATCTTTTTGCTAAACTGCAGTATATTACTTTGTTCTATTTTACAATAATCAAGTCTAATATATTCTATTTTATCTAATAATTCTGGAATTTGACTCCAGGTGTCTTCCATTCCTCTGTCTTGTGAGACTGGAAATTACTCCACACAACAATGTACTATATCACTCATTTCTGTATTCAGAATGACCAGTAGGAGTGTGTGTGTGTGTGTGTGTGTGTGTGTGTGTGTGTGTGTGTGTGTGTGTGTGTGTGTGTGTGTTTGTGTGTGTGTCGTATGACTTAAGTCACTTTCAGGGACACAAACCAGACTTAAGACCAGTTGATTGGGGATGGCTTGTGCAATTGGGGACAAAAGCTGTGTCCCCAATTGGTAAAAAGTTGATTTTTGGGTCAGTGGTTAAGGTTAGGGTTAGGTTAAGGTTAGGGTAAGGGTTAGGTTTAGGCAAGTAGTGGTTATGGTTATGGTTAGGGTAAGTCTCCAGGAAATGAATGTAAGTCTATGTAAATACCCCAAAAGTGACATAAGTAAGACTGTGTGGTGTGTGTGTGTGTGTGTGTGCACGCATGTGTGTGTCCTCCTAGTAGAGTATTAGAGCTAATCAGCTTGCCTACCTAGCCCAGATCTCCACCTCAGTGGGACCTGCTAATCTGAACTGATAGAGTGAACTGAGCCGATCCAGACCATGATAAACCTGTTCTAGCTGTAGCTGTAGCCAGGCTGATTCCACCGCTCAACATCCTGAAGTTCTGATTCCAAACATTCTATTCCATCATGTTGGAACCAGAATACGCCCTTATAAGGCAGGCGGAACACGCCCATATAAGGTGCTGGGTGTGTGTGCTGAGCTGCCTGCTGCTCGCCTGTCTGTATGTTGGCAGTTTGTACGTCTGGAGAAGCAGCTTACCCAGGTACACAACACAGCAGCTGTCCTATGGTGGTGCTGGTCAGACTGGCCTACTAAACTGGTGTGTGTGTGTGTGCATGTGTGTGTGTGTGTGTGTGTGTGTGTGTGTGTGTGTGTGTAGGGATCACCCCAGCGTGATAAAGCGTCGCTGTGTCAGTGTGCTGCTGGTCTCTGCTCTGTCACCGGCTGTGGTGAAGGCATGGACACACTGGGCTGATGTCAGGGTGAGTACACACACACACACACACACACACACACACACACACACACACACACACAGTCTTACTTATGTCACTTTTGGGGTATTTACATAGACTTACATTCATTTCCTGGAGATTTACCCTAACCATAACCATAACCACTACTTGCCTAAACATAACCCTTACCTTAACCTTAACCACTGATCCAAAAATCTGCTTTTTACCAATTGGGGACACGGCTTTTGTCCCCAGTTGCACAAGCCGTCCCCAATCAACTGGTCTTAAGTCTGGTGTGTGTCCCTGAAAGTGACTTAAGTCATACCCACACACACACACACACACACACACACACACACACACTCAGTGTGTAGAGCATAAAACATCTGAGCCTAGTTCGACCACTGTCAGGGTCAAACTATGTGCACTCATACTGGCATTTTGGATAAAAGCACGCCCATTATCCATAACTGTCATCCATCTGGTGCACCTGGTAGATTAGATCAGCTACTCTTTGACCCAGGTCTGTGGGTATCCCTCTACAGGGAGGTCAAAGGTCAGGGTCAGCGACTGAACAGCAGGAGCTGGAGTGTCTTCCTCAAGGACTCTTAGGCAGAGTGACTGCCTGCCAACACAGGGGATTGAACCTGGTTCCTTCAAGGGCAATCTCCTTACTCCCAATGCCAGATGCATAAGGTCTTCTGTGAGGTTAAGGTTAGGGTTATGCTTAGGCTTTATAATCAATTTAAAGTAAAAGTTATGAGTCTAGCTTTGCACCTTGGTCAGAAAGCTGCAACCTTCTCCCCTCCAGGTCAGTGCGTCTGTGTGGGAGCTGATGGGAGTTCGTCTGCAAGGTTTGGTTCCTGCTGCCACACTGCCACTACTGCTAACCATGGTGAGTCATGGATTTCATTAAAACTGCACCATTTAGTGTGGTAAGGCAAAAGCACTTATTTAATAATCAGTTGCAAACACAAGGAACGTTGTGTTTGTAAATCTTAACACATCAGCCAAAAAAAAACAAAAAACCTTTTGAAGTAAAGTGAACCTACAGTAAAACACGTTGTAAAAGCGGTGATAGGGCAGGACCACCACAGCCAAACAGTGCTGCTCGGATCCAGTTTTCCTCTGAGAACGTTTTATTTATGCTGCACTAAGGCTGTTTTGACATTTCAGAGGCTCAAATTCCCTTCCTAAAGCGACATAGGGAGCAGCTTTACTACCTCCATTAAAATGATGCATTTTTTCAGTGACCTCCCATGTGGACCCAGGAGGATCCCTAAACCACACACTGACACACTTAACAAATACACAATTCTAACCTTTCATCTATCCAGGGAGGGGTGCGATCTTTTATTGCTGAACAGTTGAGCAGTTGAGGTTTAAGTGTCTGTAGTGAACCTTGACAGCAGTAGTTGAGGGAGCAGGGACTAAAAACAAGAAGATTAGAATTCTAACTAGACTGCAGATTTCCATTGGATGTTGTAAGTGAGTGGCTTTTATTCTACACATCTCAGGTTTTTTATCTTGGTCCTCTGGTTCACTCTGCCATGGACAACCCCAAAGGCTTCATGGGGGAACTACAGTCGGCAGTGGGTGAGTTCAACTTTATGTGTGTGTGTGTGTGGGTGTGTGCATGAGAGAGAGAGAGAGAGAGAGAGAGAGAGAGAGAGAGAGCCTATATGTTTCTGAACGTGTGTGTGCTTTGACAATTATGTGTTGTGGTGGAATGAACTGGAGTTTGCGAGATGCATGCGATTCTACATGTGTGTAAGTAATCATATAGTCTTTCTTTGCTGTGTCCTTTGTTTCCCCAGATGTGGAGTCGTGGAGGCTGTGTGTGGGAGATGCAGTGTGGCTGAGGAACCAGGTGGTGGCGCCGGTCACAGAGGAGCTGGTGTTCAGAGGGGCCATGCTGCCCATGCTGCTGCCCTGCACTGGACCCACCGCTGCCATCTTCGTCGCACCGCTGTTCTTCGGCGTCGGTATGGCAACCGGGTTTCAGATTCTCAGGCTGAAAACACATCAGTGTCATAGAAGTTAGAATCAGCATCAGATTTAGGCCAGGCCTTTATTCATTCATTTAGTGTTTATTTGAAGAGGGACAGATACATAGACATAGAACATTTAAAAAATTAAAAACATTTATAGCAGAAAGCTAATTTGCAATGTTTGGCCCTAGATGGGCTTTTATTTACCAGTACAGAATGAAAAAATGAATGAATTAATCTTCACTGCCCATGAATTTATCTGATGCATTCAATCCAACTTTGACACTGTCCTCCTAGCTCATTTCCACCACATCATAGAGCAACGCCGCCTCCAAAAGGACAGTATGAGCATCATCCTCCTGGTGGCAGGTCAGTCGGCCTGCTCAGCTCTCCTCATATAAACCAAACTGTCATGATGCAAAGTTGATGAATTTCGATTTCACTTAGAAAAGCTGGAAAAACCTGCAATACACCAAAAGATGGAGAATCATAGTAAACAACACATGAACCAAAGACATCCATCTCTCAAACAGTAGCTTTGAAATATAGTATCAAGGATGTAGTGGATGTTAAACCTAACTTAAACCTGTTGGTACAGTTAGACTGGATCCATACTGATTCTGTATAGGAAGATCATTTGTGTGAAGCCTTTGAGTTCTGCTTTGTCTTGCTCTGTTGCAGGGATACAGTTCCTGTACACAACTGTGTTTGGTGCCTACACTGCTTTCATATTCATGAGAACTGGTGAGGGAGAGACTGAGTGAGTGTGTGGTGGACATTTCTGCATGTTTACCAACCAGAATATAGAAATTCATGGATGGTCTTTTAACTTTGTACAGCTAAATAAGGATAATGGAGATCCTGGTGGGAGGCACTGAGGCTCAGAGAAATCACTTCGCTGTCCATTTAGGCTCTCTATCTCTTAAGGCCAAAAGTCATG